>NW_027140758.1:10600000-10764825 GCF_036365525.1 Heterodontus francisci | reverse complement strand
GCAGATGATTAACTCCGTCCGTAGTTATCCTTGCACGTCTATGACAACGATTGACACAGCTCTCCAACCCCACCCCCCCCACCCCGTCCCCACCCCTTTTATTGTAACATCAATTTTGTCTGTTTCTGCAATCTGTAGATCACTTCCACATCATGAGTCCTTGAATAGTCCATTAACACACAAAGGTGTTTTGATGGGAAAAATTCTGGGTGTATCAGCCTCATGGGGTTCACCTTGAGATGAACATTTCCAAGGGATGTGGAAGCTGTCTCAGATGCTGTGGAATCATGGTTGTTATTTTGTAGGTCCTGTTAACAGCTTGACCACAGGAGTTCAATGGTCAGGACAGTCACTTAAATTTGAGCTGACACATACCATTGTATGGTCTGATTGTGACAGTGATTTCTTGTTTCACACATTTGTGACATCAATCCACCGTGCCTGTGCCTGCATGAATAATATCATTTCGGCTCCCACTTTGTTTTGTGAGTTCGGTTAACAAGTCTCGTTTGTTCCTGGGTACAAAACTTGGCCCATTTCTGAGGATTGCCACTTTCCGAAGTGGCTTCACAGTACAGCTGCATTAAGTTAAATGTGTTCTTGCTGCACAACTGGCTGTAAGACCTTGCACCCTCCCACCATCCACCCACCCTCCTCCTTCCCCTGTGTCAGCATCTTCCCCCATTAGCGTCTGCACCCGTCGGCTGCCTTATTTTCCTTCACTCCACCAGCATATCTCCTCACCTCCCCTCTCTCTCGTTATTCCTGTCTTCAGTCTCTTCCTCCCTGGTGAAAGTTAACCAAGTGACTCGTGACAACGCAGCAGCCCGCGGACGTCCTGAGAGCACTGCCAGCGGTGCACATGCGCAAACGGTCCCCTGCCGTCTTGCCAGGACTGGTTCGCACATGCGCGGGAAGATGTTATCGTGCAGCGGTCGATGTCATCGCGGAATGAGCCTGGTCGGTCTCCACGCATGCGTTTGGCGTTTGTGCATGCACGGTGAAGCATCTGATTGTTTCCTGCTCCCCGCTCTCTGGCCGCTCGCCCCCTGCTTCCTCCCCCTTCTTCCTCCTCCCCCCCTTCTTCCTCCTCCCCCCTCCCTCCTCCCCCTCCTCCTCCCCCCTCCTCCTGCCCCCTCCTCCTGCCCCCCCTTCTTCCTCCTCCCCACTCCTCCTCCCCCTCCTCCTCCCCCTTCTCCTCCCCCTCCTCCTGTCCCCTCCTCCTCCTCCTCCCCCCTTCCTCCTCCTCCCCCCTCCTCCTCCCGCCTTCCTCCTCCTCCCCCCTCCTCCTCCCCCCTTCCTCCTCCTCCTCCCCCCCACCTCCCCCTCCTCCTGCCCCCTCCTCCTCCCCCCTTCCTCCTCCTCCCCCCTTCCTCCTCCTCCCTCCTCCTCCTCCCCCTTCCTCCTGCTCCTCCCTTCTCCTCCTCCCCCTTCCCCCTCCTCCCCCCTTCCTCCTGTTCCCCCCTTCCTCCTCTTCCCACCTTCCTCCTCCTCCCCACCCTTCCTCCTCTCCCCCACCCTTCCTCCTCTCCCCCACCCTTCCTCCTCCTCCCCACCCTTCCTCCTCCTCCCGCCCCTTCCTCCTCCTCCCCCCTTCCTCCTCCTCCCCCCTTCCTCCTCCTGCCCCCTTCTTCCTCCTCCCCTTCCTCCTCCTCCCCCTTATTCCTCCTCCTCCCCCCTTCCGCCTCCTCTTCTCCCCCTTCCTCCTCCTCCTCCCCCCCTTCCTCCTCCTCCTCCTCCCCCCTTCCTCCTCCTCCTCCCCTTCCTCCTCCTCCTCCCCACTTCCTCCTCCTCCTCCCCTTCCTCCTCCTCCTCCTCCTCCCCCTTCCTCCTCCTCCTCCCCCCGCTTCTTCCTCCTCTCTCCCCCCCCGCTTCTTCCTCCTTCCCCCCCCACTTCTTCCTCCTTCCCCCCCCTCCAGCTGCCAGCTCTAGGCCGCCCTGCTTCTCGCCTGTTGGCCATTCACTCCTACATCGACCCTTCATCACTCCCGGCTCACCTCGCTTCTTTGGGCGGGCAGGGAGCGAGAGGCTGGAGAGCGGGGGCGCTAAATCTGTGATAAGCCGAGGACTTGCAGGTTGATAGGTGAATTGGCCATTGTAAATTTCAGTAAGTTACAAGTTAATCCCCTTTTGTTTCGGAGGACCAGGGGACTGCTGATAGGGGAAAACTATTTATTTGGGCAGTGGCAGTACCCGAGACACTACACGTGTAGTGTCTCCCACCCACCCTCCTCCTCTAACAAAAAAAAGGACTCTGGTGTGTTGATAAGGTAAGCTTTTTATTTAAAAAGTTCAGTCCGTCGGATTGCTAAGCGAACAAGTTTTGACTTTTTTTTTCGTTTGGTTTTTCAGTAGATTTATTGGGAATCTAGAATAGTGGGAATGGAGGTAAAGGCAGTTGTATGTTCCTCCTGCAGAATGTGGGAGGAAGGGGTCGCCAAGAGTGTCCCTGCTGACTGCATCTGCGGGAAGTGCACCCAACTCCAGCTCCTCGCAGACCGCATTAGGGAACTGGAGCTGGATGAACTTCGGATCATTCGGGAGGCGGAGGGGATTATTGACAGGAGTTATAGGGAGGCAGTCACACCTCAGGTAAAAGAAGCAGGTAGATGGGTTACCGTCTGGGGAAGGAAAGGGAACCAGCAGGCAGTGCAGGGATCCCCTGTGGCCGTTTCCCTCAACAACAGGCATACCATTTTGGATACTGTTGGGGGGGGGACGACTTACCTGGGGTAAGCAATGGGGTGCAGGTCTCTGGCACAGAGTCTGTCCCTGTTGCTCAGAAGGGAAAAGGGAAGAGGAGCAGAGCATTAGTCATTGGGGACTCCATAGTTAGGGGAACAGATAGGAGGTTCTGTGGGACCGAGAGAGGCTCACGGTTGGTGTGTTACCTCCCAGGTGCCAGGGTTCGTGATGTCTCCGATCGTGTTTTTGGGATCCTTAAGGGGGAAGGGGTGTACCCCCAAGTCGTGGTCCACATAGGCACCAACGACATAGGTAGGAAGAGAGATGGGGATTTAAGGCAGAAATTCAGGGAGCTAGGGTGGAAGCGTAGAGCGAGAACAACCAGAGTTGTTATCTCTGGGTTGTTGCCTGTGCCACGTGCTAGCGAAGAGAGGAATAGGGAGAGAGAGGAGTTGAACACGTGGCTGCAGGGATGGTGTAGGAGGACGGGTTTTGGTTTCCTGGATAATTGGGGCTCTTTCTGGGGTAGGTGGGACCTCTACAAACAGGATGGTCTTCACCTGAACCAGAGGGGTACCAATATCCTGGGGGGGAGATTTGTTAGTGCTCTTCGGGGGGGTTTAAACTAAATCAGCAGGGGAATGGGAACCTAAATTGTAGTTCCAGTGTACAGGCTGTTGAGAGTAGTGAGGTAGGGGATAAGGTTACAGGGACGCAAGAGGGCACTGGCAAGCAAGAACTTTGTTTAAAGTGTGTCTACTTCAACGCCAGGAGCATCCGGAATAAGGTGGGTGAGCTTGCAGCATGGGTTGGTACCTGGGATCCTGATGTTGTGGCCATTTCAGAGGCATGGGTAGAGCAGGGGCAGGAATGGATGTTGCAGGTTCCGGGATTTAGATGTTTCAGTAAGAACAGAGAAGAGGGTAAAAGAGGGGGGGGGTGTGGCATTGTTAATCAAGGAAAGTATTACAGCGGCAGAAAGGACGTTTGAGGACTCGTCTACTGAGGTAGTATGGGCCGAGGTTAGAAACAGGAGAGGAGAGGTCACCCTGTTGGGAGTTTTCTATAGACCTCCGAATAGTTCCAGAGATGTAGAGGAAAGGATAGCGAAGATGATTCTCGACAGGAGCGAGAGTAACAGGGTAGTGGTTATGGGGGACTTTAACTTTCCAAATATTGACTGGAAATACTATAGTTCGAGTACTTTAGATGGGTCTGTTTTTGTCCAGTGTGTGCAGGAGGGTTTTCTGACACAGTATGTGGACAGGCCAACCAGGGGCGATGCCACATTGGATTTGGTACTGGGTAATGAACCCGGCCAGGTGTTCGATTTAGATGTAGGTGAGCACTTTGGCGATAGTGATCACAATTCGGTTAGGTTTACCTTAGCGATGGGCAGGGACAGGTATATACGGCAGGGCAAGAATTATAGCTGGGGGAAAGGAAATTATGACGCGATTAGGCAAGATTTAGGATGTGTAAGATGGGGAAAGAAACTGCAGGGGATGGGCACAAACGAAATGTGGAGCTTATTCAAGGAGCAGCTAATGCGTGTCCTTGATAAGTATGTACCTGTCAGGCAGGGAGGAAGTTGTCGAGCGAGGGAGCCGTGGCTAACTCAAGAAGTTGAAGCGCTTGTCAAGAGGAAGAGGGCGGCTTATGTTTGGATGAGACGTGAAGGCTCAGTTAGGGCGCTTGAGAGTTACAAGCTAGCCAGGAAGGATCTAAAGGGAGGGCTAAGAAGAGCAAGGAGAGGACACGAGAAGTCATTGGCGGATAGGATCAAAGAAAACCCTAAGGCTTTCTATAGGTATATCAGGAATAAACGAATGATAAGAGTTAGAACAGGGCGAATCAATGATAGTAGTGGGAAGTTGTGTGCGGAATCAGAGGAGATAGGGGAAGCGTTAAATGAATATTTTTCGTTAGTATTTACTGTAGAAAAAGAAAATGTTGCCGAGGAGATTACTGAGATACAGCCTACTAGGCTAGATGGGATTGAGATTCACAAGGAGGAGGTGTTAGCAATTTTGGAAAGTGTGAAAATAGATAAGTCCCCTGGGCCAGATGGGATTTATCCTAGGATTCTCTGGGAAGCCAGGGAGGAGATTGCAGAGCCGTTGTTGTTGATCTTTATGTCGTCATTGTCGACAGGAGTAGTGCCGGACGACTGGAGGAGAGCAAATGTTGTCCCCTTGTTCAAGAAGGGGAGTAGAGACAGCCCTGGTAATTATAGACCTGTGAGCCTTACTTCGGTTGTGGGTAAAATGTTGGAAAAGGTTATAAGAGATAGGATGTATAATCATCTTGAAAAGAATAAGTTCATTTGCGATAGTCAGCACGGTTTTGTGTAAGGTAGGTCGTGCCTCACAAACCTTATTGAGTTTTTCGAGAAGGTGACCAAACAGGTGGATGAGGGTAAAGCTGTGGATGTGGTGTATGTGGATTTCAGTAAGGCGTTTGATAAGGTTCCCCACGGTAGGCTATTGCAGAAAATACGGAAGTATGGGGTTGAAGGTGATTTAGAGCTTTGGATCAGAAATTGCAAGCTGAAAGAAGACAGAGGGTGGTGGTTGATGGCAAATGTTCATCCTGGAGTTTAGTTACTAGTGGTGTACCGCAAGGATCTGTTTTGGGGCCACTGCTGTTTGTCAGTTTTATAAATGACCTGGATGAGGGTGTAGAAGGGTGGGTTTGTAAATTTGCGGATGACACGAAGGTCGGTGGAATAGTGGATAGTGTGGAAGGGTGTTGTAGGCAACAGAGGGACATAGATAGGCTGCAAAGCTGGGCTGAGAAATGGCAAATGGAGTTTAATGCGGAGAAGTGTGAGGTGATTCACTTTGGAAGGAGTAACAGCAATGCAGAGTACTGGGCTAATGGGAAGATTATTGGTAGTGTAGATGAGCAGAGAGATCTTGGTGTCCAGGTACATAAATCCCTGAAAGTTGCTACCCAGGTTAATAGGGCTGTTAAGAAGGCATATGGTGTGTTAGCTTTTATTAGTAGGGGGATCGAGTTTCGGAGCCATGAGGTCATGATGCAGCTGTACAAAACTCTGGTGAGACCGCACCTTGAGTATTGCGTGCAGTTCTGGTCACCGCATTATAGGAAGGATGTGGAAGCTTTGGAAAGGGTGCAGAGGAGATTTACTAGGATGTTGCCTGGTATGGAGGGAAGGTCTTACGAGGAAAGGCTGAGGGACTTGGGGTTGTTTTCGTTAGAGAGAAGGAGGAGGAGAGGTGACTTAATAGAGACATACAAGATAATCAGAGGGTTAGATAGGGTGGATAGTGAGAGTCTTTTTCCTCGGATGAGGATGGCAAACACGAGGGGACATAGCTTTAAGTTGAGGGGTGAAATATATAGGAAAGATGTCAGAGGTAGATTCTTTATGCAGAGAGCAGTAGGGGCGTGGAACGCCCTGCCTGCAACAGTAGTAGACTCGCCAACTTTAAGGGCATTTAAGTGGTCATTGGATAGATATATGGATGTAAATGGAATAGTGTAGGTCAGATGATCGGCGCAACATCGAGGGCCGAAGGGCCTGCACTGCGCTGTAATATTCTAAAATATTCTAATTCTAAATTGCCCCTAGTGTAGGTAGGTGATAGGAGAATGGTGGGGATGTAGTATGGAATATGGGATTAATGTCGGATTAGTATAAATGGGTGGTTTAATAGTCAGCACAGACTCGGTGGGCCGAAGGGCCTGTTTCAGTGCTGCATCTCTAAATAAATTAATTGAGCAGCTACATTTCCTGTGATAAATTGAGCAGCGCCATCTTTCATCCTGGCAGCTGCCTGGAACGTCTCAGACAGTGAAGTTTCAGTGGAAGAAGCTGCATTTGCGCATGTGCTAGTACTGTGCCACCTAGTGGTTGCGTTGTCAGCAAACGCAGCGGGAAGTTTAAAGTGTTGATGTTTTCTCTGTTCTTGTGATGCTTCCTTTGCTTCAGTCCCTCTGATTTACATCCTTCCTTTTCAACTGGCTCCATTTCACTCACAAAGCACCAAGTACTAATCTTTCTGCTTGTCTACTTTACAAAGCCGCTCCCTCCCAGCTAACCTGTTTCTCTGTAGCCTCCCGTCCACCCCTGGCAGCCCTTCCTCTGAGCAAAGATACTATCCCCATTTGTGTTGTTCCTTCACTGTTCTCTGTTTTACTTTGTCTGTGAAGGGAAAGAGCGGATCTGCTCGACTGGACACGGATGTTGCCCCGACCTGCACCTCTCCCGATCGCTCCCGCATCGCACGCTGACCCTGACGGCGAGAAGCGGGAGGGAGCTGCCTTCGCCACCCCCCGCGGAGGGTCTGGGCCAAGCACCCCGGCGGAGCCAGCGGCTGGCCCCAGGGATCATTAGCGGGTGTCTCTGACGGTGAGGGGCGACAAGCCCAGCAGCGGCCCCCCTCTCCCTCGCAGGACGACCAGGCTGGAAAACCTGTCAGAGACATTTTCTTTTAAGGCTTTGATTGTGAATCGAGCAGCAAACAAAAAAAAAAACAAAAGCTTGGTGGAGGTGCCAGCGAATTGCCGGGACTGTGCTGATAGTATTGCTGGAGGAGGCTGGTGCTCTGATCAAGGGGGGACGGAAATAAGGGACAGGGATGTTAAGCAGTCACATCCTAGTCAAACTGCCGCAGAATTGGCAACGCTACACCAATCCTGATAAAGGGGCAATGAGATGACTTGGGCCTGTGGTTAAAAAGTACCAGAACACCCCCCTGGTAGTTGTGGGTGGTAAGAGGGCAGCACCATAGAACTGGGCGGGTGTGGGGGGAGGGGGGTTGGGGAGTTGGCGGTCTTGTGCAACAGATTTACTATTTCATCAAACAGTAGAAGGTTTCTTCCCCGTGTCCTGATCAATAGTTGTCCCTCGACCAGTAACCTGTAAACTCATGATCACATTATCACATTGCAGTTTCTGGGAACTTGATGTGCCCGAATTTACTGTCAGGAAGAGAGATGAGGTTCCTCAAAGTGAAAATAGGGAGTTAGGCAGAAGGTTAAAAAGCAGGACCTCTAGGGTTGGAATCTCAGGATTTACTCCCTGTGCCACGTGCCAGTGAGGGTAGGAATAGCAGGATAAGGCAAATGAATGCGGGGCTGAAGAGCTGGTGTAGGCGGGAGGGCTTCAGCTGCTTTGATCATTGGGATCTCTTCTGGTGCAGAGGTGACCTGTACAAGAGGGACGGGTTGCATCTAAACTGGAAGGGGACCAATATCCTTGTGGGGAGGTTTGCTAGTACTACTCGGGAGGGTTTAAACTAGTCTTGCGGGGTCGTGGGACCCAAAGTAGAAGTCTCTCAGATGAGATAGTTGAGGCAAATGGGTTTTTAAAAGGACAATTTGGTAGATTCACCATTACTGTGAGAAACTGTTAATTCCAGATTTATTTCATTAATTGTATTTAAATTCCCCAGCTTCTGTGGTGGGGTTGGCATCTGCGTCTCGGGATGAGTCTGGGCCTCTGGATTACTAGCGCCACACTGTTGCTCAAGGTGACCCTCCTCAGACACACTCAATCCCCCTTACTGTCACCAATACTAGCCATCTATTTGGACTGCGGTGGAAAGGGCAGGGTAGTGGGACTAGATAGATAGCTCTTGCAGGAGGGAGCTAGTATGGGTTGGACGGGCAAAATGGCCGCCTTCTGTGCTCTAGATGATTATATTGGACAGTTGCAATACTCAGGGACACTCTCCATTTCGGACTGTGATGCCTTTCTGGATGGTCACTCACTTCCCTCTTTCCACTAAGCCCCTGTCCCTGCACCTTCTTTCTGTGTAAGCTCCAGGTCCTTGACCGAGAGCTGGACATTGATCAGAGCAGAAATTAAATGTTGAAGTATTTTGTTAATGTCCCTGCGTCCATTCACTTTCTTATTCAAGATGTTGCATCTTCTGCCCTGTTTGAACCTTCAGTTGTGGTGGTGACAGGCATTCTCAGATTCTGATGCTCTTTAATAAATAGGAGGATTAGATGGAAATATTAATATGATAAGGAGAGCATTGCTTTGTAAGGCACGTGGTCAGTCCCATCTCCCTCAACAGTATAACAGTTGTTGGCTCGGAGATCAAGCAATTCCCAAGTGCTGCGATCAACCCTCCACATCAGGTTTAACACAGACAGCTGCCCAGGGCAATGCAGCAAGTCCTGCTGATCTCGACAACCTAGTTCTGGACGCATTCCCATTGGCTGAGTCTCTACATGGGGAGTGCCCATTGGCAAGAGTTATTCAAGCAGTGCATGGCAAATCCAGACTTACTCCTGAAAGAGAGAATATGCAGTACGGGAACATGAAGCAGGGCAATCATTGGTGAATTAAATGATTCTTCACTCAGGTTGTATTCAGCATGAAAATTCGTTAAAAATATGAGCAGATCTTTCGCTAAATAATTTCGATTTGCTGAGTTTTAATATAAAATTCTGCTACTTTATCAATGAACACAATATCTGGAGAGGTATGATTTCTCTGTTCTCAATCTTCATGCAGATGTGCCCTGGTTAGTGCTTCTATTTGAATATATTTATTCTATTTCTCACTGTACCAGCACCTGACTAGTGAACACTGCAGGAGCGGAGGATATTTCCCACTGTTCCACTAATATTAACACTCGTGTAATGTTGTGATTATCTTCTTTTCTTTTGGGCCTCCTTATCTCGAGAGACAATGGATACGCGCCTGGAGGTGGTCAGTGGTTTGTGAAGCAGCGCCTGGAGTGGCTATAAAGGCCAATTCTGGAGTGACAGGCTCTTCCACAGGTGCTGCAGAGAAATTTGTTTGTTGGGGCTGTTGCACAGTTGGCTCTCCCCTTGCGCCTCTGTCTTTTTTCCTGCCAACTACTAAGTCTCTTCGACTCGCCACAATTTAGCCCTGTCTTTATGGCTGCCCGCCAGCTCTGGTGAATGCTGGCAACTGACTCCCACGACTTGTGATCAATGTCACACGATTTCATGTCGCGTTTGCAGACGTCTTTATAACGGAGACATGGACGGCCGGTGGGTCTGATACCAGTGGCGAGCTCGCTGTACAATGTGTCTTTGGGGATCCTGCCATCTTCCATGCGGCTCACATGGCCAAGCCATCTCAAGCGCCGCTGACTCAGTAGTGTGTATAAGCTGGGGATGTTGGCCGCTTCAAGGACTTCTGTGTTGGAAATATAGTCCTGCCACCTGATGCCAAGTATTCTCCGAAGGCAGCGAAGATGGAATGAATTGAGACGTCGCTCTTGGCTGGCATACGTTGTCCAGGCCTCGCTGCCGTAGAGCAAGGTACTGAGGACACAGGCCTGATACACTCGGACTTTTGTGTTCCGTGTCAGTGCGCCATTTTCCCACACTCTCTTGGCCAGTCTGAACATAGCAGTGGAAGCCTTACCCATGCGCTTGTTGATTTCTGCATCTAGAGACAGGTTACTGGTGATAGTTGAGCCTAGGTAGGTGAACTCTTGAACCACTTCCAGAGCATGGTCGCCAATATTGATGGATGGAGCATTTCTGACATCCTGCCCCATGATGTTCGTTTTCTTGAGGCTGATGGTTAGGCCAAATTCATTGCAGGCAGACGCAAACCTGTCGATGAGACTCTGCAGGCATTCTTCAGTGTGAGATGTTGTGATTATAATAAATTGCAAAAGAGGCACCAAAACCTGCGGAACGGGCATACAATTGCCAAATGAATTACAACACATATAAAAGTGAGTTATTACATTCACTAAGAAATATTAAGTCACTTATTACTTGTAAAATAAGAATCTAAATGGGGTACAAATACACAAAAAGGTAGAGATGCAAGTTAATAAGGCCAGATAAAAAAGACAAATCATGCACCAGTGTTTATTTCTAGAGAGACATCATTGAAAAGTCGAGAAGTCATGTGAAGCTTGTATCAAACCTTGGTTTGCCCACACTTGGAGTACTGTGCACAGTTCTGGTCACCATATTACGAAAGTGATATAGAGGCACCAGGGAGAGTGCAAGAAAGATTTACAAAAGATAATACCAGAAATGAGAAGTTGTAGCTATCAGGAAAGGATTAATATGTCAGTTCTCTTATTTTGAAAAAAAGAGAAGGGTTGGGGTGACCAAATACTAATAACACAGGAAGAAAAAAGGAAAATCTGCAGGCAGATTTGAGAGAGCTCAGAAAGAAATTAACAAGCTGGACTTCAGATGCATAAATTTCCAGAATACTCACAGTGCCAAGCGCTGGTGAATAGGAGGATAGAGCAGATGAATGTGTGGCTGGAGAGAGAGGAGGGAGGGCTTTAGATTCCTGGGACATTGGGACAGGTTCTTGGGGAGATGGGAGCTGTACAGGCCACATTAATGGCACCAGAACAGAGCTGGGACCAATGTCCTTGCGGGACAGTTTGCTAGTGCTATCGGGAGGGTTTAAACTAACAAGAGGGGGAGTGGTGGGAATCAGGAGGTAACATTAGAGAGGAAAAGCAAGGTGCACAAAGAATTGAGAGCGATAGCTAACACTAGCATAAGAAATAATAAGGCATTAGGTGGGTTCAGAGTGTGAGAGAATGCAGTAAGATCTAAATTAGGTTTACAGTGCATGGAAGTGAATGCACAGAGTGTGGTAAATATGATTAGTGAGCTGCAGGTGTCGACAGTCACTTGGGAATATGGCGTTGAGATGATAACGGAGACCTGGTTCAAAATAGGGCAAGACTGGGCACTAACTATTCCTAGATACAAGGTATTCAGGAAAGATTGGGAAGGAAAGAAAGGACAAAGGGTGACATGTGAAAAATGAGGGAAATATTGACAAATATTGTGAACTGGTGTCCCACATCACCACAGTCCTGTTGTTCATTTGTACATTGCTGTTTCCTCCCTCTGCCCCAGGACAAAGCCCGTCCTGTGCTCATTGTCTCCCCACAGCAGCACCTCAGTTCCCAGCAAACCCCATTGAGTTCCTAAATCACCAGTTAGTTTACTGCAAAGTCCAGTGCAGGAACTGCCAGCTGTTTATTAGATGGAGCTGAATTCACAGCGACACCACCCAGTCATCCCAGTGATATATTTCCTGTTTATCTTAACACACTGTCCTGCTGAACAAGCAGTTTACGGCACACCATGGTTCTCTGCAGTTGGCAGCAGGAAATCTAATGTTGCACAGAATCACTGAATGGTTACAGCACAGAATGAGGCCATTCAGCCAGTCCATTATGTGCCAGTTCTCTGCAAGAGCAATTTAGCTCCTCCCACTCCCCTGCATGTTCCCTGTACCCCTGCAATTCCTCCCTGCACCCCCCCCCCCCCCTCCCCAAACCCCATTTCAGGTACTTATCCAATTCTCTTTTGAAAGCTATGCTTGAATCTATCTCCACATTTTTAGACAGTGCATTCCAGATTATAACCACTCGCTGTGTAAAAGTTTTTCATGTGGCCATGTGTCCTCTAGTTCTCGGATCTTCCACCAATGGGAACAGTTTCTCTCTATCTACATTGTCCAGACACCTCATGATTTTGAACACCTCGATCAAATCTCCTCTCAAACTTTCTCTTCACCAAAGAGAACAATTTCAGCTCCTCCAATCTATCCACGCAGCTGAAGTCTGCCATCCCTGGAATCATTCATTTAAATCTTTTGCAACACCTTCTGTAAATCCTTCACATCCTTGCGGGAGTGTGATGCCCTGAATTGGGGCTGAAGGGAGTGGTGTGAGAAAGAGGGGTTCCATTTCATGGGGCATTGGCATCAGTTTTGGAACCGGGGGGATCTGTACCGATGGGACGGTCTCCACCTGAACAGATCTGGAACCAGTGTTCTAGCGAAACGGATAAATAGGGTGGTCTCTAGGACTTTAAACTAGCGACTCGGGGAGAAGGGAAAGGGAAAGGGAAAACGACAGGGTGTATGATGATAAATAAAAAGGTAAGCAGCAGGCTAACGTGTGCAGGAGGGTTTAAGTTCAAGGCAGACTATGATAGAAGCAGAAAGGAAGGATAACTCAGGAGTTATTATTAGAGATGTTGGGAATCATGAGGGTAAGAAAGCTAGCATAAAGGCACTTTTCCTGAATGTTCGTAGCATTCGTAACAAGGTTGATGAGTTAACGGCACAAATCATCGCGAATGAATATGATTTGGTAGCCATTACGGAGACATGGTTACAGGTTGGTCACGACTGGGAGTTAAATATCCAGGGGTACCAGACTATTCGGAAGGACAGACAGGAAGGTAAGGGAGGTGGTGTAGTTCTGATACTCAAGGACGACATCAGGGCGGTGCTGAGAGATGATATAGGTTCTATGGAGAATGAGGTTGAATCCATTCGGGTGGAAAATAGAAACTCTAAAGAAAAAGTCATTGATAGGCGTAGTCTATAGGCCACCAAATAATATCACATTGGGGCGGGCAACAAACAAAGAAATAACCAATGCCTGTAAAAATGGTATGGCAATTATCATGAGGGATTTTAATCTACATGTAGATTGGTCGAACCAGCTCAGTCAGGGTAGCCTTGAGAAGGAATTATTTGAGTGTATCCCTGATAGATTTCTTGAACAGTATGTAATGGGAGCAAGCTATCCTAGATCTAGTCCTGTGTAATGAGACAGGAATAATTAATGATCTCATAGTTATGGATCCTCTTTGAAGGAGTGATCACAGTATGGTTGAATTTAGAATACAGATGGAGAGTGTGAAGGTAAAATCCAATACCAGGGTCCTGCACTTGAACAAGGGGGACTACAATAGAATGAGGGAGGACTTGGCTAAAGTAGACTGGAAACAAAGATTTTATGGTGGGACAGTTGACGAGCAGTGGAGGATTTTCAAAGCAATTTTTCAAAGTGCTCAGCAGAAGTATATTCCAGTGAAAAGGAAGGACTGGAAGAAAAGGGGTAATCTGCCATGGGTATCTAAGGAAATAAGGGAGGCTATCAAATTGAAAAAGAAGGCAAACAAAGTGGCCAAAAGCAGCATGAAACTAGAAGATTGGGAAAACTTTTAAGGTCAACAGAAAGCTACAAAAAGAGCTTTAAAGAAACGTAAGATGGAACATGAGAAAAATCTAGCACAGAATATAAAGACAGATAGCAAAAGTTTCTATAAATATATAAAACGAAAAAGAGTGGCTAAAGTAAACGTTGGTCCTTTAGAGGATGAGAAGGGGAATTTAGTTATGGGATATGATGAAATGGCCGAGGCATTGAACAGGTATTTTGTATCAGTCTTCACAGTGGAGGACATTAATAACATGCCAGTAATTGACAAAGAGACGAACGTAGGTGAGGACCTGGGAACAATCATTATTATGGAAGAAGTAGTGTTGGGCAAGCTAATGGAGCTCAGGATTGATAAGTCTCCTGGCCCTGATGGAATGCATCCCAGGGTACTAAAAGAGATGGTGGGAGAAATAGCAGGTGCACTGGCGGAAATTTTCCAAAATTTGCTGGACTCTGGGGTAGTCCCAGCTGATTGGAAAACAGCAGATGTGACACCACTGTTTAAAAAGGGAGGTAGACAAAAGATGGGGAATTATAGACCGGTTAGCTTAACTTCTGTAGTGGGGAAGATGCTTGAGTCTCTTATCAAGGAAGAAATAGCAGGGCATCTCGATAGAAATTGTCCCGTTGGGCAGACGCAGCATGGGTTCATGAAGGGCAGGTCATGCTTGACAAATCTTTTGGAATTCTATGATGACATTACGAGCAAGGTGGACAATGGGGACCCAGTGGATGTGGTGTACACTAGATTTCCAAATTCCCTTCGACAAGGTGCTGCACAAGAGGCTGCTGCATAAGATAAGGATGCATGGCGTCAGGTGTAAAGTTATTAGCATGGATAGAGGATTGGTTGACTAACAGGAAGCAGAAAGTGGGGATAAATGAGTGCTATTCTGGTTGGCAATCAGTCACTAGTGGTATGCCTCAGGGATCGGTGTTGGGACCGCAATTATTTACAATTTATATAGATGATTTGGAGTTGGGGGCCACGTGGAGGGTGTCAAAGTTTTCAGATGACACTAAGATGAGTGTGCAGATGACTGTGAAACTTTGCAGAGGAACATAGATACATTGAGTGAGTGGGCAAAGGTCTGGCAGATGGAATGCAATGTTAATAAATGTGAAGTCATTCATTTCGGTAGGAGTAAGAGGAAAAAGGATTATTACTGGAATGGTAAAAAGTTGCAGCATGCTGCTATGCAGAGGGACCTCGGTGTCCTTGTGCATGAATCGCAGAAGGTTGGTCTGCAGTACAGCAAGTAATTAGGAAGGCAAATGTAATTTTGTCCTTCATTGCTAAAGAGATTGAGTTTAAAAGCAGAGAGGTTATGTTGCAGCTGTATAAGGTACTGGTGAGGCCGCACCTGGAGTACTGTGTGCAGTTTTGGTCTCCTTACTTGAGAAAGGATGTACTGGCACTGGAGGGGGTGCAGAGGAGGTTCACTAGGTTGATTCCGGAGTTGAGGGGGTTGGCTTATGAGGAGAGACTGAGTAGATTGGGATTATATTCATTGGAATTCAGAAGAATGAGGGGGGATCTTATAGAAACATATAAAATCATGAAGGGAATAGATAAGACACAAGTAAAGAGGATGTTTCCACTATCAGGTGAAGCTAGGACAAGAGGGCATAGCCTCCAGATTAGAGGGAGCAGATTTAGGACTGAATTAAGAAGGAACTTCTTCACCCAGAGGGTTGTTCATCTATGGAATTCCTTGCCCAGTGAAGTAGTTGATGCTACTTCAGTAAACGTCTTTAAAGCTAAGGTAGATATATTTTTGAACAATAAAGGAAGTAAGAGATATGGTGGGAGCGCGGGTAAGTGGATCTGAGTCCACGAAAAGATCAGCCATGATCTTATTGAATGGCGGAGCAGGCTCGAGGGGCCGGACAGCCTACTCCTGCTCCTAGTTCTTATGAACCAATGTTTTAGAGAAGGTTCAGTGGCACAGTGGCGCAGTGGTTAGCACCGCACCGCAGCCTCACAGCTCCAGAGACCCGGGTTCGATTCCGGGTACTGCCTGTGTGGAGTTTGCAAGTTCTCCCTGTGTCTGCGTGGGTTTTCTCCGGGTGCTCCGGTTTCCTCCCACAAGCCAAAAGACTTGCAGGTTGGTAGGTAAATTGGCCATTACAAATTGTCACTAGTATAGGTAGGTGGTAGGGAAATATAGGGACAGGTGGGGATGTTTGGTAGGAATATGGGATTAGTGTAGGATTAGTATAAATGGGTGGTTGATGTTCGGCACAGACTCGGTGGGCCGAAGGGCCTGTTTCAGTGCTGTATCTCTAATCATAATCATAATCAACTTCTTTGCTTTGTCCTCTGTGACTCTCTTTATAAAGCCTAGAACCCCACATATTTATTCAATGACTTTCTCAACCTGCCCAGTCACCTTCAACAATTTGTTCACATACACTCCCAGGTCTTTCTGCTCATGCCGACCCCTGGGGAACACCACTGTATACCTTCATCCAGTCTGAAAAATAATCGTTCACCATTACTCATTGTTTGTCATTCAGCCAACTTGGTATCCATGCTGCCAACGTCCTTTTCATTCCATGGGCTTCAAATTTGCTGATAAAGTCTATTACGTGGCACAGTCTCAGTCTTGAATAAACCCATCTACTGAGTGTCCACAGCAATCTGGGCTAGAGAGTTCCAAAGATTTACAACACTCGGATCGAAGAGGTTTCTGCTCATCTCAGTCCTAATGGACTACCCCTTACCTTGCTACTATGACTACTAGTTCTGAACTCTCCAGCTGGGGGAAACAGTCTCAACTTCTACCCTGTCAATCCCTCGGAGAATGTTATAAATTTCTACGAGATCACCTTTCATTCTTCTAAACACCAAAGAGCATAGGCCTATTCTACTCAATCACTCCCCATAGGACAGTGCACCCATCACAGGAATCAACCCAGTGAACCTTCAATCCACCCCCTAAGGCTGGTATACCTCGATCCCCCAATCCCTTAGACTACAATGTTTACCAGTCTTTCACCTCTAAAAAAAAAGACTGCTTTTCAATTCTTCTGCCCATAGTGAACAATTGCTTGCCCAAACACTTAAGGGGTCTACATTCCTTTGTAGCATCTTTGCGTCCTCTTCAGTTTACATTCCCACCTGGCTTTCTATCGGCAGAACTTGGTCCTCTTGTCCAAGTCATTGATATAGATTGTAAGTAGCTGAGGCCCAAAGACTGATCCTTGCAGTACTCCCAGAGTTACAGACAACCCTGAAGTGTTTCACTTACTCTTACTTGGTCTTCAGCCTGTTATGCAATATTCAATCCGTGCTAATATATTCTCCCTAATCCCAGAAGCCCTAATATTGTACAACAATCTCCTGTGTGGTATCGTGTCAAATACCTTCTGAAAATCCAATTAGACTACATCCACTGATCTCCCTTATCCACCCTACCAGTGACACCCTCAAAAAAAAACTTAGTCAAGCATAACGTACGTTCCAAAAATCCATGTTTACTTTGCCTCATCATATGATTGTCTCTTTCCCCCCTCCGCACAGTTACAATTGCTACCTTCTAATCTGAGGAAACCATTTTAACTTTTACCCAACTTCTGTCTCAGATTTGCCGCACTTTTGCAACATTTAAAGTAACTTTGCACAGTCTACTGCCCTCCGCCCACCACTGCTGTGATTGAGACCTCAGTCCCCAGCCTGCTGCAGTTTTCCAGTGGACATCAACGCAAGCTCGAGGAACAGCATTTCATTTACCGATTGGGCACTCTACAGCATTCCGGACTCAATATTGAGTTCAATAATTTGAGACCATGAGCACCATTATTTTTTGAGATATACATATATAAACAAAATAATGCAAACTATAAATATATTTAACCATGTGCTCGCCAAACTTATTTTTCATGTTTTTGCTTTTGTACAGAGCTGTTCATTATTCTGCCATTAACACTCTCTCGGAACTTGCGCTGTCTTTTTGTACAACTATGTCGCACTCAATTTGCATTCTGTTCCATAACATCTGTCATTTAATCTCTCTCTCCCCCTCCATCCTTTCACAGTCCTTCCTTCTTGTCCGTCTTGTCTCCTGCTGACTCTGTGGCTGGTCGCTGGCTATACTGGTTTTTCAGCTTCAGTCGGATTGTTGGCTGGAATATCACTCACCTGGGTTTTAATGGAGTCCTCCAACTTTGCCATCACCTTTTCATCCTGCAACTGACTCTGTACACCTCCAGAGGATCTCCATTCCTAGGAAATACCTGTATCTATGCATCCTGATGCTCTATCTTCAAACTTGCTTTATCTGTCTCCAAACTCACAGAACAGCTCATTGATGCTCCATGCTGATTCCAACCATTCCAAGTCATCATTATTCCACCACAGGTTCTCAGACTAACTCTAAACTCCTTCCTAATATCCCCATCTAATTCCCCTTTACTATCATGTTTTCATGCAACTAGACTGATTTAACTTGAGCTCTCCCGGTGTCCATTTTAGCTGCCATCCAAATTCAAGCCGATCAATCTATTTCCACTTTGGCTCTTTCCCTTAAACTTCTTTTCTCTTTACCCCTCCAAAAGCTCTTGTATTGCCATCCCTCTTTTCACTTCCCCACTCTCACATCCCTCTTTTCACTTCCCCACTCTCACACACACTGCACTCCCTACCCCAACCATTCAGGACTCAACGTTCCTGTCGTCCCAGGCTCGAGTCCCATTCCAATAAGCCGGCAGCTTAGCACAGTGCTTCTCTTGGCATCCTCTGATGACCTCACTGAGGCATCGGGTGCTTCCTCATTAGAAGCAGCAACCCAAGTGTCCATCCCACTCTCCTCTCCCTTCCCATCCAGTGCGACCACTAGGGACTGATCATACCAATCTTCACCCTGTTCAACTCACTGCTGACCCTGTGGACTGACCGTTCTCACCACTCCATCTACACATTTTCCTCCAGAATGTCCGTTCACGTGTCATCCGTGACCTTACTGTGCGTCGACATCATGGCCTTAAAGGAAAGCTGGCTGAGGGGTGATGACACCACGCCACTTAATGAAGCCTCCCCGCCTGGTTACATCGTCCATCACCTGCCCCGCTAAGACCATCGCTGTGGCTGTGTCGCTCTCATCGCCAGATCACACCTTGGAAGGACACTCCCCGCCCCCCCCCCCCCCAACCACCACCACCACCCCACTCCTCTGGCCGTTTCTCCTCCTTTGAGCATCTCACCTTGTTCCACCCCATCACCTCTCGATCAAAACCATTGTTCTGTACTGCCTTCAATTTCAATAAAGAGTTTTATCACGGAGATACCTTCACTGCTTTTCTCCCTCAGCCTCTGCGCTGAAAGAATTCTCATCCTCAGTGATTTCAATCTCCATCTCAGCTCATCATGTTCTCACTCTCTCCTGAGTTCATGGCCCTCTTATCCTCTCTCAATCTCGCTCTTCACGGAAATAGCCAAACCCGGCCATTTTCACGGCCACCCCCTCGACCTTGCCGACTCACGTGACCTTGCTACTCCACTGCACAAGTTACAGAAAAGGCCATCTCATGATCACTTCCTTGTCTCACTCTGCACCCACATCCCTTTCCCACACTCCAACTCCACCTCCTTCCGTATCCATCCCTGGATAAATACAATCCCCCTATTTACTTACAACTACACTTTCAAAATCTCAACGATCTACCCTTTGGCCCTCAGACATTTTCGGCAGCTACTGATTTGCACAACTCACCTCCACCTTTGTCCCCAGTAAACAGATCAAACTCTCACCCTGGCCCTGCCCCCTGGTACAGCCCTAATCTCCACTGCCTTATGTCTAAGGGATGCAGACGTGAATGGACATGGCAAACAACTGGTTTAGCCATCCAGCTGGACAACCTAAAACACCATCAGGTCCTGCTCTCATCGACAAAAACTGATCATCCTGGATTGCAAGGATAACCCCTGGCTTCCTTTCTCTATTACAAACTGTCTTCTTAAACCCCTCTACCCTCACCTCTGACAATAAATGTGAGCAACTCACAGACTTCTTTGTCACTAAGATCAAGACCTGCCTATCAGCTGCCCCTGCCATTTCCTTCTTCTCATTAGCCCAATGGCCAAACTTCCTATAACGCTGCCTCCTTCCCTCGCCCTGAACTCACACCCATCTCCCCTCATGCCCTGTCTGAACTCATCTTGTCCACAAGACCCACCTCCTGTCCCCTCGATCCTATTCCCTACAATCAGGTTTCCACAACCGCCATAGTACTGAAACACTTCCTATCAAGTCACAATGACATCCACTGTGACTGTGACTGTGGTACACGTTCCCTCCTCCTCCATCTCGATCTGACTGCACCCATCCTCCTCCAACACCTCTCCACTGTCGTCCAGCTGGGTGGGACTGCTCTCACTCTTATTTATCTCATTGCAACCAGAGAATCACTTATAATGGCTCTCTTCCTGCTCCTGCACTGTTACCTCTGGTGTCTATCCGATCTATCCTTGGCTCCCCTCCTAATGCCAATCTGCATGCTGCCCCTCGGCGACATCGAAAAGCATAGCTTCAGTTTTCATACCGTATGCTGATGACACCGAGCTCTACCTCGCCAGTTCCCTCCAGTCCGCCACTGTTGCGAAATTATCAAACTAATTCTCCGACATCCAGAATGAGAGAAATGTCCTCCAATCAAATATCAGGAAGACTGAAACCGTTGTTGCAAACTCTGTTCATTAGCTACTGACCCTCCTCCTGGTCACAGTCCAAGATTATGCCAGTCTATTCACACCGTTGGTGTCCCATCACGCCACCACTAAGACCACCTATTTCCATTTTTAGAGCATCACCCAACTTTGCCCCCGTCTCAGCACATCTGCTGCTGAAACCCTCATTCTTGCCTTCGTTCCCTCTCGACTTGATTATTCCAAGACACTCCTGGCTGGTTTCCCACATTCCACTCTGTAAACCTGAGATTACTACCTTTGAGGTCCGACTTCTTAAATTTATGTCCGAACTCCCTATATTCAGCTTGTAGGACCTCATTCCATTTTTTTAAAAACCTATGTCGTTGGTACCAATATGTACCAAGACAATTGGCTGCTCGCGCTCCCCCCTCAGCATTCCCTGCAGTCGAGACATCCTTGACCCCAGCAACAGGGAGACAACATACCATCCTGGAGTCTCTTTTGTGATCACAGAAACGCCTGACTGTTCCCCTTACGATTGAATCCCCAATCACTAAATCCCTGCCACTCTTCTTCCTTCCCTCTTGTGCGACAGAGCCACACATGGTGCCATGAACTTTTCTGTTGCTGCTATCCCCTGAGCCATCTCCCCCAACAATATTCAAAGCGGTATGTCTGTTAGAGAGAAGGGGTTGGCCACAGGGGACTCCTCCACTAACTGCCTTCCTCTACTCCGCCTGCTGGTCACCCACTTCCTTTCTGCCATTGCAGCATTTTCCTGCAGTGACCACCTCGCTAAACGTGCTATCCATGACGTTTTAAGCATCGTGGATGCTCCACAGTAAAACCACCCAGAGCTCCAGCTCCGTAATGCTGGTAGCCAGTAGCTGCAGATGGATACACTTCCTGCACACACGGACATCAGGGACACTGGAAGCGTCCGTGATTTCCCACATAGCGGAGGAGGAGCAGATCACGGGGCTGAGCTCTCCTGTCATGACTTACCCTTAGATTGATTAGTTAATCCCTGAATTAAAAAATACTAATCACGCTAGGGGCCTTGTTCTACTCCAAACACTACCCACTGCAATCTAAAGTCCTTACCTTTACTTTTGAAGTTGCTGATAAATCCTACTAAAAATTAATATAATTCACTAGTTAACATAAATCTCACTCAAAAAACGTTACTCACTTGTTCCTCATTATTAAACTTTTTACTGCACTAACCCGGCTATTTAAGAGTTATTCCCACAGCATTTACTCAGCAATCACCCTGCATCTTTCCTGTTACATCACTGCTCACTTTGTTTTCCAACTCTGGCGTGCTTGGACTCCTCTCCCGGAAGGCAAGTGCTCCAGAAACCTCCAACATATCTGTGCTGCCCAAATTCTGGCCTCTTATGCATCCCTGATTTTAATCGCTCCACCATTGCTGGCTATGTTTTCAGTTGCCTCAGACCCAAGCTCTGGAAGCCCCTCCCTGCATCTCTTCAACTCTCTGCTTTGCTCTTTTAAGACACTTTTTAAAAAACCTACCTCCTTGACCAAGCTTTTTGTCATTTAACCCTCCTTTTGTGGCTTGGTGTTATCCTTTGTTTTATGATGCTCCGGTGAAACACCTTGGGATGTTTTATGAAATTAAAGGCGCTGGAAAATACAAGTTGTTGTTGGAAGTCTGGAAGATCAAAACCTGTGCGTCCACGATCACTGCAGCAAGCTCCTTGAATCCAGCAGGGGACAGGCCCTCTGGTCCAGGGCATGTGTCAGCTTCCATTAGTACCCCAGACTGTATTCTTACCCGGTTCGGTCAGTTCGCTGGAGTTTCTATCCCAGACCAGCCCCTGTATTCTGACCCGGTTCGGTCCATTCCCTGGGGTTTCTATCCTGGTGCAGCCCTTGTATTCTGACCCAGTTCAGTCCATTCACTGGAGTTTCTATCCCAGATCATCCACTGTATTCTTACCCGGTTCAGTCCGTTCCCTGGGGTTTCTATCCTGCTGCAGCCCCTGAATTCTGACCCGGTTCGGTCCATTCCCTGGGGTTTCTATCCCGGACCAGCCCCTGTATTCTGACCCGGTTCAGTTCATTCCCTGGGGTTTCTATCCCGGACCATCCCCCGTATTCTGATCCGGTTCAATCCATTCCCTGGGGCTTCTAACCCGTACCAGCCCCTGTATTGTGATCCGGTTCAGTCCATTCCCTGGGGTTTCTATCCCGGACCATCCCCTGTATTCTGATCCGGTTCAGTCCATTCCCTGGGGTTTCTATCCCGTACCAGCCCCTGTATTCTGACCCGGTTCAGTCTATTCCCTAGGGTTTCTATCCCGGACCATCCCCTGTATTCTGATCTGGTTCAGGCCATTCCCTGCGGTTTCTATCCCGGACCATCCCCTGTATTCTGATCCGGTTCAGTCCATTCGATGGGGTTTCTATCCCGGACCATCACCTGTATTCTTACCCGGTTTGGTCCATTCCCTGGGGTTTCTATCCTGGTTCAGCCCCTGTATTCTGACCCAGTTCAGTCCATTCCCTGGGGTAACTATCCTGGAGCAGCCCCTGTATTCTGACCCGGTTTGGTCCATTCCCTGGGGTTTCTATCCCGGACCATCCCCTGTATTCTGACCCAGTTCAGTCCATTCCCTGGGGTTTCTATCCCGGAGCAGTTCCTGTATTCTGACCCAGTTCAGTCCATTCCCTGGGGTTTCTATACTGGACCGGCCCCTGTAATCTGACCCGGTTTGGTCCATTGCCTGGGGTTGCTATTCTGAACCAGCCCCTGTATTCTGACCCGGTTCGGTCCATTGCAAAGGATTGCTATTCTGGACCAGCCCCTGTATTCTGACCCGGTTCGGTTCATTGCCTGAGGTTGCTATTCTGGACCAGCCCCTGTATTTTGACCCGGTTTGGTCCATTGCCTCGGGTTGCTATTCTGGACCAGCCCCTGTATTTTGACCCATTTCAGTCCATTCCCTTGGGTTACTATCCTGGACCAGCCCCTGTCTTCTGACCCAGTTCAGTCCATTCCCTGGGGTTACTATTTTGGACTCGCCCCTGTATTCTGACCCAGTTCAGTTCAGTCCATTCCCTGGGCTTACTATCCTGGACCAGCCCCTGTATTCTGATCCAGTTCAGTCCAGTCCATGGGGTTACTATCCTGGACCAGCCCCTGTATTCCGGTCCAGTTCAGTCCATTCCCTGGGGTTAATATCCTGGACCATCCCCTGTCTTCTGATCCAGTTCAGTTCAGTCCATTCCCTGGGGTTACTATCCTGGACCATCCCCTGTATTCTGACCCAGTTCAGTTCAGTCCATTCCCTGGGGTTACTATCCTGGACCAGCATCTGTATTCTGACGCAGTTCAGTTCAGTCCATTACCTGGGGTTGCTATCCTGGACCAGTCCCCGTATTCTGAACCATTTCAGTCCATTCCCTGGGGTTACTATCCTGGACCAGCCCCAGTATTCTGACCCAGTTCAGTCCATTCCCTGGGGTTACTATCCTGGACCAGCCCCTGTATTCTGACCCAGTTCGGTCCATTCCCTGGGGTTACTATCCTGGACCAGTCCCTGTATTCTGACCCAGTTCGGTCCATTCCCTGGGATTACTATCCCGGACCAGCCCCTGTATTCTGATCCAGTTCGGTCCACTGCCTGGGGTTACTATCCCGGAGCAGCCCCTGTATTCTGACCCAGTTCGGTCCATTCCCTGGGGTTACTATCCAGGACCAGCCCCTGTATTCTGACCCAGATCGGTCCATTCCCTGGGGTTACTATCCTGGAGCAGCCCCTGTATTCTGATACCAGTTTGGTCCATTCCCTGGGGTTACAATCCAGGGCCAGCCCCTGTATTCTGACCCAGTTCGGTCAATTCCCTGGGGTTACTATCCTGGACCAGCCCCTGTATTCTGACCCAGTTCGGTCCATTCCCTGGGTTTACTATCCTGGAGCAGCCCCTGTATTCTGACCCAGTTCGGTCCATTCCCTGGGGATACTATCCTGGACCAGCCCCTGTATTCTGACCCAGTTCGGTCCATTCCCTTGGGTTACTATCCTGGACCAGACACTGTATTCTGACCCAGTTCAGTCCATTCCCTGGGGTTACTATCCTGGACTCGCCCCTGTATTCTGACCCAGTTCAGTCCATTCCCTGGGGTTACTATCCTGGACCCGCCCCTGTATTCTGATCCAGTTCAGTCCATTCCCTGGGGTTACTACCCTGGACGAGCCCCTGTATTCTGACCCAGTTCAGTCCATTCCCTGGGGTTACTATCCTGGACCAGCCCCTGTATTCTGATCCAGTTCAGTCCATTCCCTGGGGTTACTATCCTGGACCAGCCCCTGTGTTCTGAACCAGTTCAGTCCATTCCCTGGGGTTACTATCCTGGACCAGCCCCTGTGTTCTGATCCAGGTCTGTCCATTCCCTGGGGTTACTATCCTGGACCAGCCCCTGTATTCTGACCCAGTTCAGTCCATTCCATGGTGTTACTATCCTGGACCAGCCCCTGTGTTCTGATCCAGTTCAGTGCATTCCCTGGGGTTACTATCCTGGACCAGCCCCTGTATTCTGACCTAGTTCGGTCCATTCTCTGGGGTTACTATCCAGGACCAGCCCCTGTATTCTGACCCAGTTCGGTCTATTCCCTGGGGTTACTATCCTGGACCAGCCCCTGTATTCTGACCCAGTTCGGTCCATTCCCTGGGGTTACTATCCTGGAGCAGCCCCTGTATTCTAACCCAGTTCGGTCCATTCCCTGGGGTTACTATCCTTGAGCAGCCCCTGTATTCTGACCCGGTTTGGTCCATTCCCTGTGGTTTCTATCCCGGACCATCCCCTGTATTCTGACCCGGTTTGGTCCATTCCCTGGGGTTTCTATCCCGGACAATCCCCTGTATTCTGACCCAGTTCAGTCCATTCCCTGGGGTTTCGATCCCGGAGCAGTTCCTGTATTCTGACCCAGTTCAGTCAACTACCCGTTTCAGGCAGTGACTTTCAGACCATCACCATCCTCTGGGTGAAAAGGTTTTTCCTCATCTCACCTCTAATCTTTCTACCGATTACTTTAAATCTATGCCCCCCCCCTCCCCCCATCACTGACCTCTCTGCTAAGGTGAATAGACCCTTCACCTCCACTCTATCCAGGTCCCTCACAATTTTGTACATTTCAATCTGATCTCCCCTCAGCCTTCTCTGTTCCAAGGAGAACAACCCCAGCCTATCCAATCTTTCCTCATAGCTGCATTTTCCAGTCCAGACAACATCCTGGTAAATATCCTCTGCATCCTCTCTGGTGCAATTCCATCCTTTCTGTAATGAGGTGACCAGAACTACACACAGTACTCAAGTTGTGGCCCAACCAATGAGTTATACAGTTCCAGCAGAACCTCCCTGCTCTTGTATTCGAGACCTCAGTTAATAAAGGAAAGGATTCTATATGCCTTCTTAACCACCTTACCGACCTGTCCTGCTACCTTCAGGGATCTGTGGACATTCACTCCAAGGTCCCTCACCTCCTCTACACTTCTCAGTATTTTCCCATTAATCGTGTATTCCTTTGCCTTGTTTGACCTCCCCAAATGCATCACCTCACACTTCTCCAGGTTGAATTCCATTTGCCACTTTTCTGCACATCTGACCACACCATCAGTATCTTCCTGTAGCCTGCAGCTATCCTCCTCGCTATCTACCACACAGCCAATCTTTGCGTCGTCTGCAAACTTCTTAATCATGCCCCCTACATTTACGTCCAAATCGATAATATATACCACAAAAAGCAGGGGACCCAGTACTGAGCCCTGTGGAACGTCACTGGAAACAGCCGTCCAGTTACAAACAAACCCATCAACAATTACTTTTTGTTTCCTGCCATTGAGCCAATTTTGTATCCACCTTGCTGCATTTCCCTAGATCCCATGGGATTTTATTTTTTAACCAGTCTGCCATGTGGGACCTTGTCAAAAGCCTTGCTAAAATCCGTGTATACCACATCAACTGCATAACCCTCATCTATCTTCCTTGTTACTTCTTCAAAACATTTGATCAAGTTGGTCAAACAAAATCTTCCCTTAACAAATCCATGCTGACTATCGATGATTCACCTGTGCCTTTCTAAGTGACAGCTTACCCTGTCTCTCAGAATAGATTCCAATAATCTGCCCACTACTGAGGTTAGACTGACTGGCCTGTAATTATTCGGTCTATCCTTCGATCCCTTTTTGAACAGAGGTACAACGTTAGCAATTCTCCGACTCCACACCTGTATCCAGTGAGGACTGGAAAATAATGGTCAGACCCTCTGCTATTTCCTCTCTTGCTCATTTTAACAGTCCAGGATACATTTCATCTGGCTCTGGTGGTTTATCAACTTTCAAGGATGCTACTCCTAATAATACTTCCCCTCTCCCTATGTTTATCTCATCCAATGCTTCACACTCTTCCTCCTTAACTATAATATCTGCAACGCCTCCCTGTTTTGTGAAGACAGACGCAAAGTATTCATTATGAACCATACCAATATCTTCCACTCCGAAACATAGGTTACCTTTTTGGTCTTTTATGGGCCCTACTCTCTCATTAGTTACTCTTAATGTATTGATAACGCATCTTTGGGTTCATCTTGATTTTGCTTGCCAATATTCTTTCATGCCCTCTGTTTGCTTTTCTAATTTCCTTTTTGATTTCACCCCTCCACTTTCTATCCTCCTGCCGGCTTTCTGTAGTATTGAGTTCTCGGTGTTGGACATAAGCTTTCCTTTTCTGCCTTATCTTACCCTGTAGGCTCCTTGCCATCCATAGGGCTCCAGATTTGGCCGCCTCACCCTTTTTCTTTGTAGGAACATGTTTACCCTGAACCTCTTGAATCTCCCCTTTGAATGCCTCCCACTGTTCTGACACTGATTTACCTTCAAGTATCTGATTCGGTCCACTTTCACTAAATCACTCCTCAGTTTAGTCAAATTGGATTTGCCCAATTGAGAACTCTAACTCCTGTTCTATCTGTGTCCTTTTCCACAATTATGTTGAAACTGACTGAATTATGATCACTATCACCAAAATGCTCTCTCTCCCACTGCCAATCCTTCCATCTGCCCATCTTCATTTCCTAAAACTAAGTCTCAAACTGCGCCCTCTCTTGTTGGACTTACTACATACTGGGCAAAAAAGTTCTCCTGAAAGAATTCTGCTCCCTCAATTCCTTTCACATTAAAACTATCCCGGTTAATATTGGGGGAGTTAAAATCGCCTACTATTACTGCCCTATTGATCTTGAACTTCTCAGAGATTTGCCTACATATCTGCTCTTCTATCTCCCTCTGACTGGGGGTCTATAGTACACTCCTAGCAGTGTCATTGCCCCTTTTTTGTTCTTTCGCTCAATCCATATGGTCTCATTTGATGAACCTTCCAACATATTATCCCTCCTCACAATAGTTTCTTTGACCTAAAATGCCACTCCTCCTCCTTTCTTATCCCCCTCCCTATCGCATCTGAAAAGCCTGTAACTATCAGCTGCCATTCCTGTCCCTCCTTAAGCCATGTTTCTGTAATAGCTATGATATCATACTGCCATTTGTCTATTTCTGCCCTCAGCTCATCTGCTTTATTTGCTATACTTCTTGCATTGAAGTAGATACCCTGAGCACTGCCAAATGTATTTATTTTCTAACCCTCATTTCCTCTGTCTTCCAGACCCATCCATTAATTTTCCACCTTCCATTTTCATTTCTGATTTTGTCCCAACTGAGTCCACCCTCAGGTCCCCATCCCCCTGCCAAACTAGTTTAAACCCTCCCCAACAGCACTGGCAAAACGTCCCGTAAGGAACTCAGTCCCGGCTCTGTTCAGGTGCAACCCGTCCAGCCTGTACAGGTCTCATCTCCCCCCACAGCCGGTCCTATTGTCCCAGGAATCTGAAGCCCTCCCTTTTGCACCATCTTTCCAGCTACGCATTCATCTGTCTTATCCTTCTATTTCTATACTCACTAGCACGTGGCACTGGGAGCAATCTGGGGTTTACTACTTTTGAGGTCCTGCTTGCTAATTTCTTACCAAGCTCCCTAAATTCTGACTGCAGGACCACATCCCTCTTTCTACCTGTGTCGTTGGTTCCGATGTGGGCCATGACTGCTGGCTGTTCACCCTCCCCCTTCAGAATTCTCAGTGACCCTAGCACCAGGGAAGCAACACACCATCCTGGATTCATGTTTGCGGCCACAGAAACGCTGGTCTGTTCCCTTGACTATTGAATCACCTATCACAATGGCTCTTCTAGTTTTCCCTGTACCCCCTGTGCAGCTGAGCCACCCATGGTGCCATGGACTTGATTCTGGCTGCACTCCCCAGGTGAAGCATCACTTTCCTCAGTTTTCAGAACTGAATACCTGTTGGAGAGCGAGATGAACTCAGGGGTTTCCTGCACTACCTGCCTGATTCCTTTTGACTGTCTGGTGGTCACCCATTCCCTCTCTCCCTGCAAACTCTTAGCTGTGGGGTGACCACATCTATAAAAGTGCGATCCACGTAGATCTCATCCTCATGAATACACTGCAGTGTCGCTAGCTGCTGCTCAAGTTCCAAAACCCGGAGCTCAAGCTGCTTCAATTGACGACACTTCCTGCACAAATGTTTCTCCAGGATATGGGAACCGTCCTGGAGCTCCCACAAAGCACAGGAGGTGCACTCTTGAGGTTGTAGCAACCCTGCCATACCTTTTATTTATAAGTTGACCCTTTACTATTGCTTAAAAAAAACCTTACTAATACTAGAGCAGCTTAGAATTATTAATAAACCTTACGAGAACTGATAAATCCTACTAAAAATCAATGCAATTCACTCGTTAAAATAAACCTAACTCAAAAAAAGAAGCAGCTACTCACATGTTCCTTATTATTAAGTTATTTACACACACACACCTGAACAGTAGTGTCCTAACCCAACTAGTTCGAGTTATTCCCACAGCAGTTGCTCACCTTGCAGCTTTCCTGCAACGTCACTGCTCACTTTGTTTTCAAACTCTGATGTGCCTGGACTCCTCTCCACTGCTCTCCCGGAAGGTAAGTTCTCTCGGCCGCAATCCTCAGACTCTATTTATTGGCTCCCCATTCCGTGCTCTTCCCGCAGGCCCGCTGCTCTCCCGGAAGGTAAGTGCTCGAGGCCACGATCCTCAGGCTGTATTTATCGGCGCCCTCCTCGTGCTCTCCTGGAAGGTATGTGCTTTCTATTATTAGGGGATGCTTTTAGTGTGTTCCACTGTGAAGACAGATACAAAGTATTTGTTCAAAGTCTCTGCCATTTCCTTCTTCCCATTACTTATTCCCCAGTCTCAACCTTTATCATGACCAGGTCCATAGTTCCCTGCAGAATATTCTCTACCTCAGGCTGCATTGTGTTAATAAATCTCATCAATTAATGCTCCCAGTGCGGAGTCTCGGCCAATGGGATCCTGTCTGCAAATGGGTTCCTGAGATCAGCAGGTTCACTAGATTTCACTGAGCAGCCTCTGATGTGGAGAGTTGATCATAACACCTGGGAAAGGCTTGGCCTCAGAACTAACAGCTGCTGTACTGATGGAGGGCGAAGGACTGATACCATATTTAACAAGGCAACGGTCTCCTTCTAATATTGCCGTTCCACCCTCTTAATAATATTGTATTTATTACAGAACGTCAGGATCTGGGAACGTCTGTCACCACCATGGCCGAAGGTCCAAGCGGAGGAGCAGATCTAACACCTTCAAGAATGAGATTGAGCACAGGTAAGTTCACAAATCTCTTCAAATACAAACTCTGCCCTGACAAATGGTCCTACGCTCCTTGAAGAATCTTCAGCTCATACAAGCAGAGCACACAGTACAGGGGTTTAATAGGAAGAGGGGCATCACACAGCTGGAGGGAACCCCTGAGCACCAGAACAGAGCAATAGATATCTGGTATTGGGGACTGTAAACTGGGTAGAGACAGTCATTCAGTGAAGAATATGTTTCTGAGCAAAAGTGTGACCGCAAAGAGCAGGAAGCCACCCAACGCTGGACAGGATGAGAAACAGGTGAGGCACAGGAATAGGTGAGAGATCATGGTGAGATATTGTGTATTCGGTGGAACAGAAAATATCCTCTGTTGCCCTGAGCAGGCCCTGAATGGGATGTTGAGTTGCTGGTGCCAGAGGGAAGAGGCTGTTGATGAAAGTAACAGTCAGTAAGATCAATGTTCAGATCCACTCTGAAACCCCATACACTCCTGGCAGGATCCTGATACACTGTGAAAGCCCATACACACCTGGCAGGATCCTGATCCACTGTGAAACCCCATACACACCTGGCAGATCCTGATACACTGTGAAACCCCCAAATACACCTGGCAGATCCTGATACACTGTTAAACCCCCATACACACCTGGCAGGATCATGATCCACTGTGAAACCCCCATACACACCTGGCAGGATCCTGATACACTGTGAAACCCCATACACACCTGGCAGGATCCTGATGCACTGTGAAAACCCCAGACACACCTGGCAGGATACTGATTCACTGTGAAAACCCCATTCACACCTGGCAGGATCCTGATACACTGTGAAAACCCATACACACCTGGCAGTATCCTGATACATTGTGAAAACCCCATACACACCTGGCAGGATCCTGATACACTGTGAAAGCCCATACACACCAGGCAGGATCCTGATACACTGTGAAAACCCCAGACACACCCGGCAGGATCCTGATCCACTGTGAAAACCCCATACACACCTGGCAGGATCCTGATACACTGTGAAAACCCATACACACCTGGCAGGATCCTGATACAATGTGAAAACCCCATGCACACCTGGCAGGATCCTGATCCACTGTGAAATCCCCATAAACATCTGGCAGGATCCTGATACACTGTGAAAACCCCATACACACCTGGCAGGATCTTGATCCATTGTGAAAACCCCATACACACCTTGAAGGATCCTGATACACTGTGAAAACCCCATACACACCTGGCAGGATCCTGATCCACTGTGAAAACCCCATACACACCTGGCAGGATCCTGATACACTGTGAAAACCCCATACACACCTGGCAGGATCCTGAGACACTGTGAAAGCCCCATACACACCTGGCAGGATTCTGATAAACTGTGAAACCCCATGCACACCTGGCAGGATCCTGACACACTGTGAAAACCCCATACACACATGGCAGGATCCTGATCCTCTGTGAAAACCCCATACACACCTGGCAGATCCTGTTACACTGTGAAACCCCCATACACAGTGTGCAGGCTCATGTCACACTGTGAAACCCCCATATACATCTGGCAGGATCCTGATACACTGTGAAAACCCGGACACACCTGGCAGGATCCTGAGACACTGTGAAAACCCCATAGAGGCCTGGCCTGTTCATGATACAGTGTGAAAACCCCATACACACTTGGCAGGACCCTGATGCACAGTGAAAACCCCAAACACACCTGGCAGGATCCTGATCCACTGTGAAAACCCCATAAACACCTGGCAGACCCTGATACACTGTGCAAACCCCATACAGGCCTGGCCGGATCCTGATCCACTGTGAAACCCCCATACACAACTGGCAGATTATGTTACAATGTGAAACCACATACACACCTGGCAGGATCCTGATCCACTGGGAAACCCCCATACACACCTGGAAGGATCCTGATACACTGTGAATACCCCATTCACACCTGGCAGGAACCTGATGCACTGTGAAACCCCGTTCACATTTGGCAGGATCCTGATACACTGTGAAACCCCATACTCACCTGGCAGGATACTGTTACACTGTGTAAACCCGATACACATCTGGCAGGTTCCTGATCCACTGCGAAAATCCCAAACACACCTGGCAGGATCCTGATCCACTGTGAAAACTCCATACCCACCTGGCAGATCCTGATACACTGTGAAAACCCCATGCACACCTGGCAGGATACTGATACACTGTGAAAACCCCAGACACATCTGGCAGGATCCTGATACACTGTGAAAACCCCATAAACACCTGGCAGGATATTGATACACTGTGAAAACCCCATTCATACCTGGCAGGATCCTGATACACTGTGAAAAACCCATACACACCTGGCAGGATCCTGATACACTGTGAAAACCCCATACACACCTGGCAGGATCCTGATACACTGTGAAAACCCCATGCACATCTGGCAGGATCCTGATGCGCTGTGAAAACCCCATAAAAACCTGGCAGGATCCTGATACACTGTGAAACTCCCATACACATCTGGCAGGATCCTGATGCACTGTGAAAACCCCATACACACCTGGCAGGATCCTGATGCACTGTGAAATCCCGATACACACCTGGCAGGGTCCTGATACACTGTGAAAACCCCATACACACCTGGCAGGATCCTGTTTCACTATGAAACCCCCATACACACCTGCCAGGATCCTGATAAACTACGAAACCCCCATACACGCCTGGCAGGATCCTGATAAACTGTGAAAATCCCATACACACCTGGCAGGATCCTGATTCACTGTGAAACCCCCATCCACACCTGGCAGGATCCTGATAAACTATGAAACCCCCATACACGCCTGGCAGGATGCTGATCAACTGTGAAAATCCCATTCACACCTGGCAGGATCCTGATACACTGTGAAAACCCCATACACACTTGGCAGGATCCTGAAAAACTGTGAAACCCCCATACACACCTGGCAGGATCCTGATACACTGTGAAAACCCCATACACACCTGGCAGGATCCTGATACATTGAAAAAACACCCATACACACCTGGCAGGATCCTGATATACTGTGAAAACCCCATACACACCTGGCAGATCCTGTTACACTTTGAAAACCCATACACACCCGGCAGGATTCTGAGACACTGTGAAAACCCCACACACATCTGGCAGGATCCTGAGACACTGTGAAAACCACATACACACCCGGCAGGATCCTGATACACTGTGAAATCCCATACACACCTGGCAGTATCCTGATACTTTGTGAAAACCCCATACACACCTGGCAGGTTCCTGATACACTGTGAAACCCCATACAAACCTGGCAGAATACTGATACACTGTGAAAACCCCATACACACCTGGCAGATCCTGATCCACTGTGAAAACACCATACACACCTGGCAGGATCCTGATACACTGTGAAAACCCCAAAAACACCTGGCAGGATCCTGATACACTGTGAAAAACCCATACACACCTGACAGGATCCTGATCCACTGTGAAATCCCCATAAACACCTGGCAGGATCCTGATACACTGTGAAAACCCCTTACACACCTGGCAGGATCTTGATACACTGTGAAAACCCCAAACACATCTGGCAGGATCCTGATAGGCTGTGAAACCCCCATACACACCTGGCAGATCCTGATACTCTGTGAAAACCCCAGACACACCTGGCAGGATCCTGATCCACTGTGAAACCCCCATACACACCTGGCAGATCCTGATACAATGTGAAGCCCCCATACACACCTGGCAGATCCTGATACTCTGTGAAAACCCCATGCACACCTGGCATGATCCTGATCCACTGTGAAAACCCCATACACACCTGGCAGATCCTGTTACACTGTCAAACCCCCATACACACCTTGCAGGACCCTGTTGCACTGTGAAACCCCCATACACACCTGGCATGATCCTGATACACTGTGAAAACCCCAGAAAGGCGTGGCCGGATCATGATATACTGTGAAAACCCCAATCACACCTGGCAGGACCCTGATGCACTGTGAAAACCCCAAACACACCTGGCAGGATCCTGATCCACTGTGAAAACCCCACAAACACCTGGCACATCCTGATACACTGTGAAAAGCCCATACACACCTGGCAGGATCCTGATCCACTGTGAAACCCCCTGCACAACTGGCAGATCCTGTTACACTGTGAAACCCTCATACAGGCCTGGCCGGATCCTGATACACTGTGGAAACCCCATACACATCTGGCAGGATCCTGATACACTGTGAAACCCCATACACACCTGGCAGGATCCTGATCCACTGGGAAACCCCCATAAACACCTGGAAGGATCCTGATACACCGTGAAATCCCCATTCACACCTGGCAGGATCCTGATCCACTGTGAAAACCCCATACACACCTGGCAGGATCCTGATCCACTGTGAATACCCCATCCACACCTGGCAGATCCCGATCCACTCTGAAAACCCCATACACACCTGGCAGGATCCTGATACACTGTGAAAACCCCATAAACGCCTGGCAGGATCCTGATACACTGTGAAAACCCCATACACACCTGACAGGATCCTGATCCACTGTGAAATCCCCATAAACACTTGGCAGGATCCTGATACACTGTGAAAACCCCATACACACCTGGCAGGATCTTGATCCATTGTGAAAACCCCATACACACCCGGCAGGATCCTGATACACTGTGAAAACCCCACACACACCTGGCAGGATCCTGATCCACTGTGAAACCCCCTGCACAACTGGCAGATCCTGTTACACTGTGAAACCCTCATACAGGCCTGGCCGGATCCTGATACACTGTGGAAACCCCATACACATCTGGCAGGATCCTGATACACTGTGAAACCCCATACACACCTGGCAGGATCCTGATCCACTGGGAAACCCCCATAAACACCTGGAAGGATCCTGATACACCGTGAAATCCCCATTCACACCTGGCAGGATCCTGATCCACTGTGAAAACCCCATACACACCTGGCAGGATCCTGATCCACTGTGAATACCCCATCCACACCTGGCAGATCCCGATCCACTCTGAAAACCCCATACACACCTGGCAGGATCCTGATACACTGTGAAAACCCCATAAACGCCTGGCAGGATCCTGATACACTGTGAAAACCCCATACACACCTGACAGGATCCTGATCCACTGTGAAATCCCCATAAACACTTGGCAGGATCCTGATACACTGTGAAAACCCCATACACACCTGGCAGGATCTTGATCCATTGTGAAAACCCCATACACACCCGGCAGGATCCTGATACACTGTGAAAACCCCACACACACCTGGCAGGATCCTGATCCACTGTGAAAACCCCATGCACACCTGGCAGGATCCTGATACATTGTGAAAACCCCATACACACCTGGCAGGATCCTGATCCACTGTGAATACCCCATCCACACCTGGCAGATCCTGATCCACTGTGAAAACCCCATACACACCTGGCAGGATCCTGATACACTGTGAAAACCCCATAAACACCTGGCAGGATCCTGATACACTGTGAAAACCACATACACACCTGACAGAATCCTGATCCACTGTGAAATCCCCATAAACACCTGGCAGGATCCTGATACACTGTGAAAACCCCATACACACCTAGCAGGATCTTGATCCATTGTGAAAACCCCATACACACCCGGCAGGATCCTGATCCACTGTGAAAACCCCATACACACCTGGCAGGATCCTGATACACTGTGAAAACCCCATACGTACCTGGCAGGATCCTGATCCACTGTGAAATACCCATACACACCTGGCAGGATCCTGATACACTTTGAAAACCCCATACACACCTGGCAGGATCCTGATCCACAGTGAAAACCCCAAACACATCTGGCAGGATCCTGATACGCTGTTAAAACCCCATAAACACCTGGCAGGATCCTGATGCACTGTGAAAACCCCATACACACCTGGCCCGATCCTGATGCACTGTGAAATCCCCATAAACACCTGGCAGGGTCCTGATACACTGTGAAAACCCCATACGCACCTGACAGGATCCTGATCCACTGTGAAATCCCCATAAACACATGGCAGGATCCTGATACACGGTGAAAACCCATACACACCTGGCAGGATCTTGATCCATTGTGAAAACCCCATACACACCCGGCAGGATCCTGATCCACTGTGAAACCCCCATACACACCTGGCAGATCCTGATACTCTGTGAAAACCCCAGACACACCTGGCAGGATCCTGATCCACTGTGAAACCCCCATACACACCTGGCAGATCCTGATACAATGTGAAGCCCCCATACACACCTGGCAGATCCTGATACTCTGTGAAAACCCCATAAACACCTGGCAGGATCCTGAGACACTGTGAAAACCCCATGCACACCTGGCATGATCCTGATCCACTGTGGAAACCCCATACACACCTGGCAGATCCTGTTACACTGTCAAACCCCCATACACACCTTGCAGGACCCTGTTGCACTGTGAAACCGACATACACACCTGGCATGATCCTGATACACTGTAAAAACCCGTACACACCTGGCAGGATACTGATACACTGTGAAAACCCCAGACAGGCGTGGCCGGATCATGATATACTGTGAAAACCCCAATCACACCGGGCAGGACCCTGATGCACTGTGAAAACCCCAAACACACCTGGCAGGATCCTGATCCACTGTGAAAACCCCACAAACACCTGGCACATCCTGATACACTGTGAAAAGCCCACACACACGGCAGGATCCTGATCCACTGTGAAACCCCCTGCACAACTGGCAGATCCTGTTACACTGTGAAACCCTCATACAGGCCTGGCCGGATCCTGATACACTGTGGAAACCCCATACACATCTGGCAGGATCCTGATACACTGTGAAACCCCATACACACCTGGCAGGATCCTGATCCACTGGGAAACCCCCATAAACACCTGGAAGGAATCTGATACACTGTGAAATCCCCATTCAGACCTGGCAGGATCCTGATCCACTGTGAAAACCCCATACACACCTGGCAGGATCCTGATCCACTGTGAATACCCCATCCACACCTGGCAGATCCTGATCCACTGTGAAAACCCCATACACACCTGGCAGGATCCTGATACAGTGTGAAAACCCCATAAACACCTGGCAGGATCCTGATACACTGTGAAAACCCCATACACACCTGACAGGATCCTGATCCACTGTGAAATCCCCATAAACACTTGGCAGGATGCTGATACACTGTGAAAACCCCATACACATCTGGCAGGATCTTGATCCATTATGAAAACCCCATACACACCCGGCAGGATCCTGATACATTGTGAAAACCCCATACACATCTGGCAGGATCCTGATCCACTGTGAAAACCCCATGCACACCTGGCAGGATCCTGATCCACTGTGAATACCCCATCCACACCTGGCAGATCCTGATCCACTGTGAAAACCCCATACACACCTGGCAGGATCCTGATACACTGTGATACCCCATAAACACCTGGCAGGATCCTGATACACTGTGAAAACCCCATACACACCTGACAGGATCCTGATCCACTGTGAAATCCCCATAAACACCTGGCAGGATCCTGATACACTGTCAAAACCCCATACACACCTGGAAGGATCTTGATCCATTGTGAAAACCCCATACACACCCGGCAGGATCCTGATACACTGTGAATGCCCCATACACACCTGGCAGGATACTGATCCACAGTGAAAACCCCATACACACCTGGCAGGATCCTGATACACTGTGAAAACCCCATACACACCCGGCAGGATCCTGATCCACTGTGAAAACCCTATACACACCTGGCAGGATCCCGATCCACTGTGAAACCCCCATACACACCTGGCAGGATCCTGATGCACTGTGAAACCCCATACACACCTGGCAGGATACTGATCCACTGGGAAACCCCCATACACACCTGGAAGGATCCTGATACACTGTGAAAACCCCATTCACACCTGGAAGGATCCTGATGCACTGTGAAACCCCGTTCACATTTGGCAGGATCCTGATCCACTGTGAATACCCCATACATACCTGGCAGGATCCAGATACACTGTGAAAAACCCATACACACCTGGCAGGATCCTGATAGACTGTGAAAACACCATACACACCTGGCAGGATCCTGATACACAGTGAAAACCCCATACACATCTGGCAGGATCCTGATACACTGTGAAACACCCATACACATCTGGCAGGATCCTGATGCACTGTGAAAACCCCATACGCACCTGACAGGATCCTGATCCACTGTGAAATCCCCATAAACACCTGGCAGGATCCTGATACACTGTGAAAACACCATACACACCTGGCAGGATCTTGATCCATTGTGAAAACCCCATACACACCCGGCAGGATCCTGATGCACTGTGAAACCCCCATACACACCTGGCAGATCCTGATACACTGTGAAACACCCATACACACCTGGCAGGATCCTGATACACTGTGAAAACCCCATACACACCTGACAGGATCCTGATCCACTGTGAAATCCCCATAAACACCTGGCAGGATCCTGATACACTGTGAAAACCCCATACACACCTGGCAGGATCTTGATCCATTGTGAAAACCCCATGCACACCCGGCAGGATCCTGATACACTGTGAAACCCCCATACACACCTGGCAGGATCCTGATACACTGTGAAACACCCATACACATCTGGCAGGATCCTGATGCACTGTGAAAACCCCATACGCACCTGACAGGATCCTGATCCACTGTGAAATCCCCATAAACACCTGGCAGGATCCTGATACACTGTGTAAACCCCATACACACCTGGCAGGATCTTGATCCATTGTGAAAACCCCATGCACACCCGGCAGGATCCTGATACACTGTCAAACCCCCATACACACCTGGCAGATCCTGATACTCTGTGAAATCCCAAGACACACCTGGCACGATCCTGATCCACTGTGAAACCCCCATACACACCTGGCAGATCCTGATACAATGTGAAACCCCCATACACACCTGTCAGATCCTGATACTCTGTGAAAACACCATACACACCTGGCACGATCCTGATACACTGTGAAAACCCCATACACACCTGGCTTGACCCTGATCCACTGCGAAAACACCAGAAACACCTGGCAGATCCTGTTACACTGTCAAACCCCCATCCACACCTTGCAGGACCCTGTTGCACTGTGAAACCCCCATACACACCTGGCAGGATCCTGATACACTGTGAAAACCCCATACACACCTGGCAGGATCCTGATACAGTGTGAAAACCCCATAAACACCTGGCAGGATCCTGATACACTGTGAAAACCCCATACACACCTGACAGGATCCTGATCCACTGTGAAATCCCCATAAACACTTGGCAGGATGCTGATACACTGTGAAAACCCCATACACATCTGGCAGGATCTTGATCCATTATGAAAACCCCATACACACCCGGCAGGATCCTGATACATTGTGAAAACCCCATACACATCTGGCAGGATCCTGATCCACTGTGAAAACCCCATGCACACCTGGCAGGATCCTGATCCACTGTGAATACCCCATCCACACCTGGCAGATCCTGATCCACTGTGAAAACCCCATACACACCTGGCAGGATCCTGATACACTGTGATACCCCATAAACACCTGGCAGGATCCTGATACACTGTGAAAACCCCATACACACCTGACAGGATCCTGATCCACTGTGAAATCCCCATAAACACCTGGCAGGATCCTGATACACTGTCAAAACCCCATACACACCTGGAAGGATCTTGATCCATTGTGAAAACCCCATACACACCCGGCAGGATCCTGATACACTGTGAATGCCCCATACACACCTGGCAGGATACTGATCCACAGTGAAAACCCCATACACACCTGGCAGGATCCTGATACACTGTGAAAACCCCATACACACCCGGCAGGATCCTGATCCACTGTGAAAACCCTATACACACCTGGCAGGATCCCGATCCACTGTGAAACCCCCATACACACCTGGCAGGATCCTGATGCACTGTGAAACCCCATACACACCTGGCAGGATACTGATCCACTGGGAAACCCCCATACACACCTGGAAGGATCCTGATACACTGTGAAAACCCCATTCACACCTGGAAGGATCCTGATGCACTGTGAAACCCCGTTCACATTTGGCAGGATCCTGATCCACTGTGAATACCCCATACATACCTGGCAGGATCCAGATACACTGTGAAAAACCCATACACACCTGGCAGGATCCTGATAGACTGTGAAAACACCATACACACCTGGCAGGATCCTGATACACAGTGAAAACCCCATACACATCTGGCAGGATCCTGATACACTGTGAAACACCCATACACATCTGGCAGGATCCTGATGCACTGTGAAAACCCCATACGCACCTGACAGGATCCTGATCCACTGTGAAATCCCCATAAACACCTGGCAGGATCCTGATACACTGTGAAAACACCATACACACCTGGCAGGATCTTGATCCATTGTGAAAACCCCATACACACCCGGCAGGATCCTGATGCACTGTGAAACCCCCATACACACCTGGCAGATCCTGATACACTGTGAAACACCCATACACACCTGGCAGGATCCTGATACACTGTGAAAACCCCATACACACCTGACAGGATCCTGATCCACTGTGAAATCCCCATAAACACCTGGCAGGATCCTGATACACTGTGAAAACCCCATACACACCTGGCAGGATCTTGATCCATTGTGAAAACCCCATGCACACCCGGCAGGATCCTGATACACTGTGAAACCCCCATACACACCTGGCAGGATCCTGATACACTGTGAAACACCCATACACATCTGGCAGGATCCTGATGCACTGTGAAAACCCCATACGCACCTGACAGGATCCTGATCCACTGTGAAATCCCCATAAACACCTGGCAGGATCCTGATACACTGTGTAAACCCCATACACACCTGGCAGGATCTTGATCCATTGTGAAAACCCCATGCACACCCGGCAGGATCCTGATACACTGTCAAACCCCCATACACACCTGGCAGATCCTGATACTCTGTGAAATCCCAAGACACACCTGGCACGATCCTGATCCACTGTGAAACCCCCATACACACCTGGCAGATCCTGATACAATGTGAAACCCCCATACACACCTGTCAGATCCTGATACTCTGTGAAAACACCATACACACCTGGCACGATCCTGATACACTGTGAAAACCCCATACACACCTGGCTTGACCCTGATCCACTGCGAAAACACCAGAAACACCTGGCAGATCCTGTTACACTGTCAAACCCCCATCCACACCTTGCAGGACCCTGTTGCACTGTGAAACCCCCATACACACCTGGCAGGATCCTGATACACTGTGAAAACCCGTACACACCTGGCAGGATACTGATACACTGTGAAAACCCCAGACAGGCGTGGCCGGATCATGATATACTGTGAAAACCCCAATCACACCGGGCAGGACCCTGATGCACTGTGAAAACCCCAAACACACCTGGCAGGATCCTGATCCACTGTGAAAACCCCACAAACACCTGGCACATCCTGATACACTGTGAAAAGCCCACACACACGGCAGGATCCTGATCCACTGTGAAACCCCCTGCACAACTGGCAGATCCTGTTACACTGTGAAACCCTCATACAGGCCTGGCCGGATCCTGATACACTGTGGAAACCCCATACACATCTGGCAGGATCCTGATACACTGTGAAACCCCATACACACCTGGCAGGATCCTGATCCACTGGGAAACCCCCATAAACACCTGGAAGGAATCTGATACACTGTGAAATCCCCATTCAGACCTGGCAGGATCCTGATCCACTGTGAAAACCCCATACACACCTGGCAGGATCCTGATCCACTGTGAATACCCCATCCACACCTGGCAGATCCTGATCCACTGTGAAAACCCCATACACACCTGGCAGGATCCTGATACAGTGTGAAAACCCCATAAACACCTGGCAGGATCCTGATACACTGTGAAAACCCCATACACACCTGACAGGATCCTGATCCACTGTGAAATCCCCATAAACACTTGGCAGGATGCTGATACACTGTGAAAACCCCATACACACCTGGCAGGATCTTGATCCATTATGAAAACCCCATACACACCCGGCAGGATCCTGATACATTGTGAAAACCCCATACACATCTGGCAGGATCCTGATCCACTGTGAAAACCCCATGCACACCTGGCAGGATCCTGATCCACTGTGAATACCCCATCCACACCTGGCAGATCCTGATCCACTGTGAAAACCCCATACACACCTGGCAGGATCCTGATACACTGTGATACCCCATAAACACCTGGCAGGATCCTGATACACTGTGAAAACCCCATACACACCTGACAGGATCCTGATCCACTGTGAAATCCCCATAAACACCTGGCAGGATCCTGATACACTGTCAAAACCCCATACACACCTGGAAGGATCTTGATCCATTGTGAAAACCCCATACACACCCGGCAGGATCCTGATACACTGTGAATGCCCCATACAAACCTGGCAGGATACTGATCCACAGTGAAAACCCCATACACACCTGGCAGGATCCTGATACACTGTGAAAACCCCATACACACCCGGCAGGATCCTGATCCACTGTGAAAACCCCATACACACCTGGCAGGATCCCGATCCACTGTGAAACCCCCATACACACCTGGCAGGATCCTGATGCACTGTGAAACCCCATACACACCTGGCAGGATACTGATCCACTGGGAAACCCCCATACACACCTGGAAGGATCCTGATACACTGTGAAAACCCCATTCACACCTGGAAGGATCCTGATGCACTGTGAAACCCCGTTCACATTTGGCAGGATCCTGATCCACTGTGAATACCCCATACATACCTGGCAGGATCCAGATACACTGTGAAAAACCCATACACACCTGGCAGGATCCTGATAGACTGTGAAAACACCAGACACACCTGGCAGGATCCTGATACACAGTGAAAACCCCATACACATCTGGCAGGATCCTGATACACTGTGAAACACCCATACACATCTGGCAGGATCCTGATGCACTGTGAAAACCCCATACGCACCTGACAGGATCCTGATCCACTGTGAAATCCCCAGAAACACCTGGCAGGATCCTGATACACTGTGAAAACACCATACACACCTGGCAGGATCTTGATCCATTGTGAAAACCCCATACACACCCGGCAGGATCCTGATGCACTGTGAAACCCCCATACACACCTGGCAGATCCTGATACACTGTGAAACACCCATACACACCTGGCAGGATCCTGATACACTGTGAAAACCCCATACACACCTGACAGGATCCTGATCCACTGTGAAATCCCCATAAACACCTGGCAGGATCCTGATACACTGTGAAAACCCCATACACACCTGGCAGGATCTTGATCCATTGTGAAAACCCCATGCACACCCGGCAGGATCCTGATACACTGTGAAACCCCCATACACACCTGGCAGGATCCTGATACACTGTGAAACACCCATACACATCTGGCAGGATCCTGATGCACTGTGAAAACCCCATACGCACCTGACAGGATCCTGATCCACTGTGAAATCCCCATAAACACCTGGCAGGATCCTGATACACTGTGTAAACCCCATACACACCTGGCAGGATCTTGATCCATTGTGAAAACCCCATGCACACCCGGCAGGATCCTGATACACTGTCAAACCCCCATACACACCTGGCAGATCCTGATACTCTGTGAAATCCCAAGACACACCTGGCACGATCCTGATCCACTGTGAAACCCCCATACACACCTGGCAGATCCTGATACAATGTGAAACCCCCATACACACCTGTCAGATCCTGATACTCTGTGAAAACACCATACACACCTGGCACGATCCTGATACACTGTGAAAACCCCATACACACCTGGCTTGACCCTGATCCACTGCGAAAACACCAGAAACACCTGGCAGATCCTGTTACACTGTCAAACCCCCATCCACACCTTGCAGGACCCTGTTGCACTGTGAAACCCCCATACACACCTGGCAGGATCCTGATACACTGTGAAAACCCGTACACACCTGGCAGGATACTGATACACTGTGAAAACCCCATACAGGCGTGGCCGGATCACGATATACTGTGAAAACCCCAGACAGAACTGGCAGGACCCTGATGCACTGTGAAAACCCCAAACACACCTGGCAGGATGCTGATCCACTGTGAAAACCCCACAAACACCTGGCACATCCTGATACACTGTGAAAAGCCCATACACACCTGGCAGGATCCTGATCCACTGTGAAACCCCCTACACAACTGGCAGATCCTGTTACACTGTGAAACCCTCATCCAGGCCTGGCCGGATCCTGATACACTTTGGAAACCCCATACACATCTGGCAGGATCCTGATACACTGTGAAACCCCATACACACCTGGCAGGATCCTGATCCACTGGGAAACCCCCATAAACACGTGGAAGGATCCTGATACACTGTGAAAACCCCATACACACCTGGCAGGATCCTGATCCACTGTGAATACCCCATCCACACCTGGCAGATCCTGATCCACTGTGAAAACCCCATACACACCTGGCAGGATCCTGAGACACTGTGAAAACCCCATAAACACCTGGCAGGATCCTGACACACTGTGAAAACCCCATACACACCTGACAGGATCCTGATCCACTGTGAAATCCCCATAAACACCTGGCAGGATCCTGATACACTGTGAAAACCCCATACACACCTGGCAGGATCTTGATCCATTGTGAAAACCCCATACACATCCGGCAGGATCCTGATACACTGTGAAAACCCCATACACACCTGACAGGATACTGATCCACTGTGAAAACCCCATACACACCTGGCAGGATCCTGATACACTGTGAAAACCCCATACACACCCGGCAGGATCCTGATCCACTGTGAAAACCCCATACACACCTGGCAGGATCATGATGCACTGTGAATAGCCATACACACCTGGCAGGATCCTGATCCACTGTGAATCCCCCATGCACACCTGGCAGATCCTGATAATCTGTGAAAACCCCAGACACATCTGACAGGATCTTGATCCACTGTGAAACCCCCTACACAACTGGCAGATACTGTTACACTGTGACACCCTCATACAGGCCTCGCCGGATCCTGATACACTGTGGAAACCCCATACACATGTGGCAGGATCCTGATACACTGTGAAACCCCATACACACCTGGCAGGATCCTGATCCACTGGGAAACCCCCATAAACACCTGGAAGGATCCTGATACACTGTGAAATCCCCATACACACCTGGCAGGATCCTGATCCACTGTGAAAACCGCATACACACCTGGCAGGATCCTGATCCACTGTGAATACCCCATCCACACCTGGCAGATCCTGATCCACTGTGAAAACCCCAAACACACCTGGCAGGATCCTGATACACTGTGAAAACCCCCAAAACACCTGGCAGGATCCTGATACACTGTGAAAACCCCATACACACCTGACAGGATCCTGATCCACTGTGAAAGCCCCATAAACACCTGGCAGGATCCTGATACACTGTGAAAACCCCATACACACCTGGCAGGATCTTGATCCATTGTGAAAACCCCATACACACCGGGCAGGATCCTGATACACTGTGAAAACCCCATACACACCTGGCAGGATACTGATCCACAGTGAAGCCCCCATACACACCTGGCAGGATCCTGATACACTGTGAAACCCCATACACACCTGGCAGGATCTTGATCCATTGTGAAAACCCCATGCACACCCGGCAGGATCCTGATACACTGTCAAACCCCCATACACACCTGGCAGATCCTGATACTCTGTGAAATCCCAAGACACACCTGGCACGATCCTGATCCACTGTGAAACCCCCATACACACCTGGCAGATCCTGATACAATGTGAAACCCCCATACACACCTGTCAGATCCTGATACTCTCTGAAAACACCATACACACCTGGCACGATCCTGATACACTGTGAAAACCCCATACACACCTGGCTTGACCCTGATCCACTGCGAAAACACCAGAAACACCTGGCAGATCCTGTTACACTGTCAACCCCCCATCCACACCTTGCAGGACCCTGTTGCACTGTGAAACCCCCATACACACCTGGCAGGATCCTGATACACTGTGAAAACCCGTACACACCTGGCAGGATACTGATACACTGTGAAAACCCCATACAGGCGTGGCCGGATCACGATATACTGTGAAAACCCCAGACAGAACTGGCAGGACCCTGATGCACTGTGAAGACCCCAAACACACCTGGCAGGATGCTGATCCACTGTGAAAACCCCACAAACACCTGGCACATCCTGATACACTGTGAAAAGCCCATACACACCTGGCAGGATCCTGATGCACTGTGAAACCCCCTACACAACTGGCAGATCCTGTTACACTGTGAAACCCTCATCCAGGCCTGGCCGGATCCTGATACACTTTGGAAACCCCATACACATCTGGCAGGATCCTGATACACTGTGAAACCCCATACACACCTGGCAGGATCCTGATCCACTGGGAAACCCCCATAAACACGTGGAAGGATCCTGATACACTCTGAAAACCCCATACACACCTGGCAGGATCCTGATCCACTGTGAATACCCCATCCACACCTGGCAGATCCTGATCCACTGTGAAAACACCATACACACCTGGCAGGATCCTGAGACACTGTGAAAACCCCATAAACACCTGGCAGGATCCTGACACACTGTGAAAACCCCATACACACCTGACAGGATCCTGATCCACTGTGAAATCCCCATAAACACCTGGCAGGATCCTGATACACTGTGAAAACCCCATACACCCCTGGCAGGATCTTGATCCATTGTGAAAACCCCATACACATCCGGCAGGATCCTGATACACTGTGAAAACCCCATACACACCTGACAGGATACTGATCCACTGTGAAAACCCCATACACACCTGGCAGGATCCTGATACACTGTGAAAACCCCATACACACCCGGCAGGATCCTGATCCACTGTGAAAACCCCATACACACCTGGCAGGATCATGATGCACTGTGAATAGCCATACACACCTGGCAGGATCCTGATCCACTGTGAAACCCCCATGCACACCTGGCAGATCCTGATAATCTGTGAAAACCCCAGACACATCTGACAGGATCTTGATCCACTGTGAAACCCCCTACACAACTGGCAGATACTGTTACACTGTGACACCCTCATACAGGCCTGGCCGGATCCTGATACACTGTGGAAACCCCATACACATGTGGCAGGATCCTGATACACTGTGAAACCCCATACACACCTGGCAGGATCCTGATAAACTGTGATACCCCATACACACGTGGCAGGATCCTGATAAACTGTGAAACACCCATACACATCTGGAAGGATCCTGATGCACGGAGAAAACACCATACACATCTGGCAGGATCCTGATGCACAGTGAAAACCCCATACACACCTGGCAGGATCCTGATAAACTGTGAAACCCCCAGACACACCTGGCGAGATACTGATAAACTGTGAAACCCACATACACACCTGGCAGGACCCTGATAAACTGAGAAACCCCCAGACACACCTGGCAGGATCCTGATACACTGTGAAAAACCCATACACACCTGGCAGGATCCTGATACACTGTGAAACCACCATTCACACCTGGCAGGATCCTGATAAACTGTGCAACCCACATACACACCTGGCAGGATCCTGATAAACTGTGAAACCCCCATACACACCTGGCAGGATCCTGATACACTGTGAAAACCCCATACACACCTGGCAGGATCCTGATACACTGTGAAACCCACATACACACCTGGCAGGATCCTGATACACATTGAAATCCCCATAAACACCTGGCAGGTTCCTGATTCACTGAAAAAACCCCACACACACCTGGCAGGATCCTGATACACTGTGAAAAACCCATACACTCGTGGCAGGATCCTGATCCACTGTGAAAACCCCATACACACCTGGCAGGATCCTGATACACTGTGAAACCCAATGCACACCTGGCAGGATCCTGATAAACTGTGAAACCCCCATACACACCTGGCAGGATCCTGAACCTCTGTGAAACCCCATACACTCGTGGCAGGATCCTGATAAAATGTGATACAAACATACACACCTGGCAGGATCCTGATACACTGTGAAATCCCCATACACACCTGGTAAGTTCCTGATAAACTGTGAAAACCCCCCACACACCTGGCAGGATCCTGATACACTGTGAATAACCCATACACACCTGGCAGGATCCTGATACACTGTGAAAACCCCATACACACCTGGCAGGATCCTGATACACTGTGAAATCCCCATACACACCTGGTAAGTTCCTGATAAACTGTGAAAACCCCCCACACACCTGGCAGGATTCGGATACACTGTGAAAACCCCATACACACCTGGCAGGATCCAGATGCACAGTGAAAACCCCAAACACACCTGGCAGTATCCTGAACCACTGTGAAACCCCATACACATGTGGCAGGATCCTGATAAACTGTGAATCCCCCATACACACCTGGCAGGATCCTGATAAACTGTGAAACCCACATACACACGAGGCATGATCCTGATCCACTGTGAAACCCCCAGGCACCCCAGACTGGATCCTGATGAACTGTGAAACCACCATACACACCTGGCAGGATCCTGATGAACTGTGAAACCCCCATACACACCTGGCAGGATCCTGATAAACTGTGAAACCCACTTACACAGCTGGCAGGATCCTGATAAACTGCGAAACCCCAATACACACCTTGCAGGATCCTGATACACTGTGAAAACCCCATACACACCAGGCAAGATCCTGATAAACTGTGAAACCCACATACACACGAGGCAGGATCCTGATCCACTGTGAAACCCCATACACACCAGGCAGGATCCTGATAAACTGTGAAACCCTCATACACACCTGGCAGGATCCTGATGCACTGTGAAAACCCCAAACACACCAGGCAGGATCCTGATAAACAGTGAAAATCACATACACACCTGGCAGGATCCTGATACACTGTGAAAACCCCACACACACCTGGCAGGAATCTGATACACTGTGAAAACCCCATACACACCTGGCAGGATCCTGATGAACTGTGAAGCCCCATGCAATCGATGCAGGATCCTGATACACTGTGAAACCCCCATACACATCTGGCAGGATCCTGATGAACTGTGAAAACACCATACACATCTGGCAGCATCCTGATGCACTGTGAAAACCCCATTCACATCTGGCAGGTTCCTGATAAACTGTGAAACCCACATACACACCTGGCAGGATCCTGATGAACTGTGAAACCCCCAGACACACCAGGCAGGATCCTGATAAACTGTGAAACCCCCATACACACCTGGCAGGATCCTGATACACTGTGAAAACCCCAGACAGACCAGGCAGTATCCTGATAAACTGTGAAACCCACATACACACCTGGCCAGATCCTGATAAACTGTGAAACCCCATACACACGTGGCAGGATCCTGATACACTGTGAAACACCTAGACACAACTGGAAGGATCCTGATGCAATGTGAAAACCCCATACACATCTGGCAGGATCCTGATGCACAGTGAAATCCCCAAACGCACCTGGCAGGATCCTGATACACTGGGAAACCCACATATACCCCTGGCAGGATCCTGATCCACTGTGAAACCCCGTACACGCCAGGCAGGATCCTGATCGACTGTGAAACACACATACACACCTGGCAGGATCCTGATAAACTGTGAAACCCCATACACACGATGTAGGATCCTGATACATTGTGAAACCCCCATACACATCTGGAAGGATCCTGATGCACTGTGAAATCCCCATACACATCTGGCAGGATCCTGATACACTGTGAATACCACATTCACATCTGGCAGGTTCCTGATAAACTGTGAAACCCACATACACACCTGGCCGGATCCTGATACACTGTGAAACCCCCAGACACACCAGGCAGGATCCTGATAAACTGTGAAACCCCCATACACACCTGGCAGGATCCTGATACACTGTGAAACCCCCATACACACCTGGCAGGATCCTGATAAACTGTGCAACACACATACTGACCTGGCAGGATCCTGATAAACTGTGAAACCCCCATACACACCTGGCAGGATCCTGATACACTGTGAAAACCCCATACACACCTGGCAGGATACTGATACACTGTGAAACCCACATACACACCTGAGAGGATCCTGATACACTGTGAAATCCCCATAAACACCTGGCAGGTTCCTGATCCACAGATAAGACCCCATACACACCTGGCAGAATCCTGATACAATGTGAAAACCCCATATACACCTGGCAGGATCCTGATACACTGTGAAACCCAATACACACCTGGCAGGATCCTGATAAACTGTGAAACCCCCATTCACACCTGGCAGGATCCTGATACGCTGTGAAATCCCCAGACACACCTGGCAGGATCCTGATACACTGTGAAAAACCATACACACCTGGCAGGATCCTGATACACTGTGAAAACCCCATACACACCTGGCAGGATACTGATGCACAGTGAAAACCCCAAACACACCTGGCAGTATCCTGACAACTGTGAAATCCCAAACACATGTGGCAGGATCCTGATAAACTGTGAAACCCCCATACACACCTGGCAGGATCCTGATAAACTGTGAAACCCCATACACACGTGGCAGGATCCTGATAAACTGTGAAACACCCATACACATCTGGAAGGATCCTGATGCACGGAGAAAACACCATACACATCTGGCAGGATCCTGATGCACAGTGAAAACCCCATACACACCTGGCAGGATCCTGATAAACTGTGAAACCCCCAGACACACCTGGCGAGATACTGATAAACTGTGAAACCCACATACACACCTGGCAGGACCCTGATAAACTGAGAAACCCCCAGACACACCTGGCAGGATCCTGATACACTGTGAAAAACCCATACACACCTGGCAGGATCCTGATACACTGTGAAACCACCATTCACACCTGGCAGGATCCTGATAAACTGTGCAACCCACATACACACCTGGCAGGATCCTGATAAACTGTGAAACCCCCATACACACCTGGCAGGATCCTGATACACTGTGAAAACCCCATACACACCTGGCAGGATCCTGATACACTGTGAAACCCACATACACACCTGGCAGGATCCTGATACACATTGAAATCCCCATAAACACCTGGCAGGTTCCTGATTCACTGAAAAAACCCCACACACACCTGGCAGGATCCTGATACACTGTGAAAAACCCATACACTCGTGGCAGGATCCTGATCCACTGTGAAAACCCCATACACACCTGGCAGGATCCTGATACACTGTGAAACCCAATGCACACCTGGCAGGATCCTGATAAACTGTGAAACCCCCATACACACCTGGCAGGATCCTGAACCTCTGTGAAACCCCATACACTCGTGGCAGGATCCTGATAAAATGTGATACAAACATACACACCTGGCAGGATCCTGATACACTGTGAAATCCCCATACACACCTGGTAAGTTCCTGATAAACTGTGAAAACCCCCCACACACCTGGCAGGATCCTGATACACTGTGAATAACCCATACACACCTGGCAGGATCCTGATACACTGTGAAAACCCCATACACACCTGGCAGGATCCTGATACACTGTGAAATCCCCATACACACCTGGTAAGTTCCTGATAAACTGTGAAAACCCCCCACACACCTGGCAGGATTCGGATACACTGTGAAAACCCCATACACACCTGGCAGGATCCAGATGCACAGTGAAAACCCCAAACACACCTGGCAGTATCCTGAACCACTGTGAAACCCCATACACATGTGGCAGGATCCTGATAAACTGTGAATCCCCCATACACACCTGGCAGGATCCTGATAAACTGTGAAACCCACATACACACGAGGCATGATCCTGATCCACTGTGAAACCCCCAGGCACCCCAGACTGGATCCTGATGAACTGTGAAACCACCATACACACCTGGCAGGATCCTGATGAACTGTGAAACCCCCATACACACCTGGCAGGATCCTGATAAACTGTGAAACCCACTTACACAGCTGGCAGGATCCTGATAAACTGCGAAACCCCAATACACACCTTGCAGGATCCTGATACACTGTGAAAACCCCATACACACCAGGCAAGATCCTGATAAACTGTGAAACCCACATACACACGAGGCAGGATCCTGATCCACTGTGAAACCCCATACACACCAGGCAGGATCCTGATAAACTGTGAAACCCTCATACACACCTGGCAGGATCCTGATGCACTGTGAAAACCCCAAACACACCAGGCAGGATCCTGATAAACAGTGAAAATCACATACACACCTGGCAGGATCCTGATACACTGTGAAAACCCCACACACACCTGGCAGGAATCTGATACACTGTGAAAACCCCATACACACCTGGCATGATCCTGATGAACTGTGAAGCCCCATACAATCGATGCAGGATCCTGATACACTGTGAAACCCCCATACACATCTGGCAGGATCCTGATGAACTGTGAAAACACCATACACATCTGGCAGCATCCTGATGCACTGTGAAAACCCCATTCACATCTGGCAGGTTCCTGATAAACTGTGAAACTCACATACACACCTGGCAGGATCCTGATGAACTGTGAAACCCCCAGACACACCAGGCAGGATCCTGATAAACTGTGAAACCCCCATACACACCTGGCAGGATCCTGATACACTGTGAAAACCCCAGACAGACCAGGCAGTATCCTGATAAACTGTGAAACCCACATACACACCTGGCCGGATCCTGATAAACTGTGAAACCCCATACACACGTGGCAGGATCCTGATACACTGTGAAACACCTAGACACAACTGGAAGGATCCTGATGCAATGTGAAAACCCCATACACATCTGGCAGGATCCTGATGCACAGTGAAATCCCCAAACGCACCTGGCAGGATCCTGATACACTGGGAAACCCACATATACCCCTGGCAGGATCCTGATCCACTGTGAAACCCCGTACACGCCAGGCAGGATCCTGATCGACTGTGAAACACACATACACACCTGGCAGGATCCTGATAAACTGTGAAACCCCATACACACGATGTAGGATCCTGATACATTGTGAAACCCCCATACACATCTGGAAGGATCCTGATGCACTGTGAAATCCCCATACACATCTGGCAGGATCCTGATACACTGTGAATACCACATTCACATCTGGCAGGTTCCTGATAAACTGTGAAACCCACATACACACCTGGCCGGATCCTGATACACTGTGAAACCCCCAGACACACCAGGCAGGATCCTGATAAACTGTGAAACCCCCATACACACCAGGCAGGATCCTGATGAACTGTGAAACCCCCATACACACCTGGCAGGATCCTGATAAACTGTGAAAACCACAGACACACCTGGCAGGATCCTGATAAACTGTGAAACCCCCATACACACCTGGCAGGTTCCTGATACAATGTGAAAACCCCATACACACGTGGCAGGACCCTGATCCACTGTGAAACGCCATACACACCAGGCAGGATCCTGACAAACTGTGAAAACCCCAGACACACCAGGCAGGATCCTGATAAACTGTGAAACCCAAATACACACCTGGCAGGATCCTGATAAACTGTGAAATCCCAGACACACGTGGCAGTATCCTAATACACTGTGAAACCCCCAGACACATCTGGAAGGATCCTGATGCACTGTGGAAACCCCATACACATCTGGCAGAATCCTGATACACTGTGAAACCTCCATACACACCTGGGAGGATCCTGATAAACTGTGAAACCCACATACACATCTGGCAGGATCCTGATGCACTGCGAAATCCCCATTCACATCTGGCTGGATCCTGATGCACAGTGAAAACCCCAAACGCACCAGGCAGGATCCTGAACCACTGTGAAAACCCATACACAAGTGGCAGGATCCTGATAAACTGTGAAACCCCCATATACACCTGGCAGGATACTGATAAACTGTGAAATCCACATACACACCTGGCAGGATCCTGATCCACTGTGAAACCCCATACACACTAGGCAGGATCCTGATCAACTGCGAAACCCACATACACACCTGGCAGGATCCTGATGCACTGTGAAATCCCGAAACACACCAGGCAGGATACTGATAAGCTGTGAAACCCAAATACACACCTGGCAGGATCCTGATACACTGTGAAAACCCCATACACACCTGGCAGGATCCTGATACACTGTGAAAACGCCATACACACCTGGCAAGATCCTGATAAACTTTGAAACCCCATACATACGATGCAGGATCCTGATACACTGTGAAACCCCCATACACATCTGGAAGGATCCTGATGCACTGTGAAAACCCCATACACACGTGGCAGGATCCTGATGCACTGTGAAAACCCCATACACACCAGGCAGGATCCTGATAAACTGTGAAACCCACATACACACCTGGCAGGATCCTGATACACTTTGAAAACCCCATGCACACCTGGCAGGATCCTGATACACTGTGAAACCCCCAGACACATCTGGAAGGATCATGATGCACTGTGGAAACCCCATACACATCTGGCAGGATCCTGATACACTGTGAAACCTCCATACACACCTGGGAGGATCCTGATAAACTGTGAAACCCACATACACATCTGGCAGGATCCTGATAAACTATGAAATCCCCATTCACATCTGGCTGGATCCTGATGCACAGTGAAAACCCCAAACGCACCTGGCAGGATCCTGAACCACAGTGAAAACCCATACACATGTGGCAGGATCCTGATAAACTGTGAAACCCCCATATACACCTGGCAGGATACTGATAAAGTGTGAAACCCACATACACACCTGGCAGGATCCTGATCCACTGTGAAACCCCATACACACCAGGCAGGATCCTGATCAACTGCGAAACCCACATAGACACCTGGCAGGATCCTGATGCACTGTGAAATCCCGATACACACCAGGCAGGATACTGATAAACTGTGAAACCCAAATACACACCTGGCAGGATCCTGAAACACTGTGAAAACCCCATACACACCTGGCAGGATCCTGATACACTGTTAAAACCCCATACACACGATGCAGGAACCTGATACACTTTGAAAACCCCATGCACACCTGGCAGGATCCTGATACACTGTGAAAACCCCATACACACGTGGCAGGATCCTGATGCACTGTGAAAACCCCATACACACCAGGCAGGATCCTGATAAACTGTGAAACCCACATACACACCTGGCAGGATCCTGATACACTTTGAAAACCCCATGCACACCTGGCAGGATCCTGATACACTGTGAAAACCCCATACACACCTGGCAGGATCCTGATAAACTGTGAAACCCCATACACACGATGCAGGATCCAGAAACACGGTGAAACCCCATACACATCTGGAAGGATCCTGATGCACTGTGAAAACCCCATACACATCTGGCAGGATACTGAAGCACTGTGAAAACCACATTCACATCTGGCAGGTTCCTGATAAACTGTGAAACCCACATACACACCTGGCAGGATCCTGAAGAACTGTGAAACCCCCAGACACACCAGGCAGGATTCTGATAAACTGTGAAACCCCCAAACACATCAGGTAGGATCCTGATGAAATGTGAAACCCCCATACACCCCTGGCAGGATCCTGATAAACTGCGAAACACACATACACTGCTGGCAGGATCCTGATAAACTGTGAAACCCCCATACACACCGGGCAGGATCCTGATACACTTTGAAAACCCCGTACACACGTGGCAGGATCCTGATCCACTGTGAAACCCCATGCACACCAGGCAGGATCCTGACAAACTGAAAACCCCAGATACACCAGGCAGGATCCTGATAAACTGTGAAACTCACATACACACTTGGCAGGATCCTGATAAACTGTGAAACCCCATACACACGTGGCAGTATCCTGATACACTGTGAAACCCCCAGACACATCTGGAATGATCCTGATTCACTGTGAAAACCCCATACACGTCTGGCAGGATCCTGATACACTGTGAAACCCCCATACACACCTGGCTGCATCCTGATAAACTGTGAAAACCCCATTCACATCTGGCAGGATCCTGATGCACAGTGAAAACCCCAAACGCACCTGGCAGGATCCTGAACCACTGTGTAAACCCATACACTTCTGGCAGGATCCTGATAAACTGTGAGACCCCCATGCACACCTTTCAGGATCCTGATAAACTGTGAAACCCACATACACAACTGGCAGGATCCTAATCCACTGTGAAACCCCATACACACCTGGCAGGATCCTGATGCACTGTGAAAACCCCATACACACCAGGCAGGATTCTGATAAACTGCGAAACCCACATACACACCTGGCAGGATCCTGATAAACTGTGAAAACCCCATACATCACTGGCAGGATCCTGATACACTGTTAAAACCCCATACACACCTGGCAGGATCCTGATAAACTGTGAAACCCCATACACACGATGCAGGATCCTGATACACTGCGAAACCCCCATACACATCTGGAAGGATCCTGATGCACTGTGAAAACACCATACACATCTGGCAGGATCCTGAATCACTGTGAAAACAACATTCACATCTGGCAGATTCCTGATAAACTGTGAAACCCACATACACACCTGGCAGGATCCTGATGAACTGTGAAACCCCCAGACACACCAGGCAGGATCCTGATAAACTATGAAACCACCATACACACCTGGCAGGATCCTGATGAACTGCGAAACCCCCATACACACCTGGCAGGATCCTGATAAACTGTGAAACCCACATACACAGCTGGCAGGATCCTGATAAACTGTGAAACCCCCATACACACCTGGCGGGATACTGATACACTGTGAAAACCCCATACACACGTGGCAGGATCCTGATCCACTGTGAAACCACATGTACACCAGGCAGGATCCTGATAAACTGTGAAACCCACATACACACCTGGCAGGAGCCTGATACACTGTGAAACCCACATGCACACCTGGCAGGATCCTGATACACTGTGAAAACCCCAGACACACCAAGCAGGATCCTGATAAACAGTGAATCCCACATACACACCTGGCAGGATCCTGATAAACTGTGAAATCCCATACACACGTGGCAGGATCCTAATACACTGTGAAACACCCAGACACATCTGGAAGGATCCTGATGCACTGTGAAAACTCCATTCACATCTGGCAGGATCCTGATCCACTGTGAAAACTCCATACACACCTGACAGGACCTTGATAAACTGTGAACACACCATACACACCTGGCAGGATCCTGATACACTGTGAAATCAATGACACACCTGGCAGGATCCTGATCCACTGTGAAAACCCCATACACAACTGGCAGGATCCTGATCCACTGTAAAAACTCCATGCACATCTGGCAGGATCCTGATACACTGTGAAAACCCCGTACACACCTGGCAGGATCCTGATCCACTGTGAAAACCCATTCACATCTGGCAGGATCCTGATAAACTGTGAAACCCACATGCACACCTGGCAGGATCCTGATCCACTGTGAAACCCCATACACACCAGGCAGGATCCTGATAAACTGTGAAACCCACATACAAAGAACAAAGAACTAAGATAATTACAGCACAGGAACAGGCCCTTCGGCCCTCCAAGCCTGCGCCGATCCAGATCCTCTCTCTAAATATGTCGCCTATTTTCTAAGGTTCTGTATCTCTTTTCTTCCTGCCCATTCATGTATCTGTCTAGATACATCTTAAAAGACGCCATCGTGCCCGCATCTACCACCTCCGCTGGCAACGCATTCCAGGCACCCACCCCCCTCTGCGTAAAGAACTTTCCACGCATATCCCCCCTAAACTTTTCTCCTTTCACTTTGAACTCGTGTCCTCTAGTAATTGAATCCCCCACTCTGGGAAAAAGCCTCTTGCTATCCACCCTGTCTGTACCTCTCATGATTTTGTACACCTCAATCAGGTCCCCCCTCTACCTCCGTCTTTCGAATGAAAATAATCCTAATCTACTCAACCTCTCTTCATAGCTAGCGCCCTCCATAGCAGGCAACATCCTGGTGAACCTCCTCTGCACCCTCTCCAAAGCATCCACATCCTTTTGGTAATGTGGCGACCAGAACTGCACGCAGTATTCCAAATGTGGCCGAACCAAAGTCCTACACAACTGTAACATGACCTGCCAACTCTTGTACTCAATAACCCGTCCGATGAAGGAAAGCATGCCGTATGCCTTCTTGACCACTCTATTTACCTGCGTTGCAACCTTCAGGGAACAGTGGACCTGCACACCCAAATCTCTCTGTACATAAATTTTCCCCAGGACCTTTCCATTTACTGTATAGTTCACTCTTGAATTGGATCTTCCAAAATGCATCACCTCGCATTTGCCCTGATTGAACTCCATCTGCCATTTCTCTGCCCAACTCTCCAATCTATCTATATTCTGCTGTATTCTCTGACAGTCCCCTTCACTATCTGCTACTCCACCAATCTTAGTGTCGTCTGCAAACTTGCTAATCAGTCCACCTATACTTTCCTCCAAATCATTAATGTATATCACAAACAACAGTGGTCCCAGCACGGATCCCTGTGGAACACCACTGGTCTCACGTCTCCATTTTGAGAAACTCCCTTCTACTGCTACTCTCTGTCTCCTGTGGCCCAGCCAGTTCTTTATCCATCTAGCTAGGACACCTTGGACCCCATGCGCCTTCACTTTCTCCATTAGCCTGCCATGGGGAACCTTATCAAACGCCTTACTGAAGTCCACGTATATGACATCGACAGCCCTTCCCTCATCAATCAACTTTGTCACTTCCTCAAAGAATTCTATTAAGTTGGTAAGACATGACCTTTCCTGCACAAAACCATGTTGCCTATCACTGATAAGCCCATTTTCTTCCAAATGGGAATAGATCCGATCCCTCAGTATCTTCTCCAGCAGCTTCCCTACCACTGACGTCAGGTTCACCGGTCTATAATTACCTGGATTATCCCTGCTACCCTTCTTAAACAAGGGGACAACATTAGCAATTCTCCAGTCCTCCGGGACCTCACCCGTGTTTAAGGATGCTGCAAAGATATCTGTTAAGGCCCCAGCTATTTCCTCTCTCGCTTCCCTCAGTAACCTGGGATAGATCCAATCCGGACCTGGGGACTTGTCCACCTTAATGCCCTTTAGAATACCCAACACTTCCTCCCTCCTTATGCCGACTTGACCTAGTGTAATCAAACATCTGTTCCTAACCTCAACATCCGTCATGTCCCTCTCCTCGGTGAATACCGATGCAAAGTACTCGTTTAGAATCTCACCCATTTTCTCTGAGTCCAAGCATAACATTCCTCCTTTGTCCTTTAGTGGGCCAATCCTTTCTCTAGTTACCCTCTTGCTCCTTATATATGAATAAAAGGCTTTGGGATTTTCTTTAACCCTGTTTGCTAAAGATATTTCATGACCCCTTTTAGCTCTCTGAATTCCTCGTTTCAGATTGGTCCTACATTCCCGATATTCTTTCAAAGCTTCGTCGTTCATCAGCCGCCTAGACCTTATGTATGCTTCCTTTTTCCTCTTAGCTTGTCTCACAATTTCACCTGTCATCCATGGTTCCCGGATCTTGCCATTTCTATCCTTCATTTTCACAGGAACATGTCTCTCCTGCACGCTAATCAACCTCTCTTTCAAAGCCTCCCACATATCACATGTGGATTTACCTTCAAACAGCTGCTCCCAATCAACATTCCCCAGCTCCTGCCGAATTTTGGTACAGTTGGCCTTCCCCCAATTTAGCACTCTTCCTAGAGGACCACTCTCGTCTTTGTCCATTGAGGGGCTGCATTAGTTTGAGCGGCTGTCTCAGTTTGAGAGGCTGCCTGAGATTGAGGGGCTGCCTTGGACTGAGGGGCTGCATTAGTTTGAGCGGCTGTCTTAGTTTGAGGGGCTGCCTTCGTTTGAGCGGCTGCCTTAGTTTGAGAGGCTGCCTGACTTTGAGGGGCTGCCTTGGACTGAGGGGCAGCATTAGTTTGAGCGGCTTTCTCAGTTTGAGGGGCTGCCTTAGTTTGAGCGGCTGCCTTAGTTTGAGGGGCTGCCTTAGTTTGAGCGGCTGCCTTAGTTTGAGGGGCTGCCTTAGTTTGAGCGGATGACTTATTTTGAGCGGCTCGCATAGTTTGAGGGGCTGCCTTCGTTTGAGCGGCTGCCTTGGTTTGAGGGGCTGCATTAGTTTGAGGGGCAGCCTTAGTTTAAGGGGCTGCCTTAGATTGAGGGGCTGCGTTTGCTGGAGAGGCTGCTTTACTTTGAGAGGCTGCCTTAGTTTGAGCATTTCGCTTAGTTTGAGGGTCTGCCTTTGATTGAGTGGCTGCATTAGTTTGCGGGTCTGCCTGAGTTTGAGAGTCTCCCTTAGTTTGAGCGGCTGCCTTAGTTTGAGGGTCTGCCTTACTTTGAGAGGCTACCTTAGTTTGACAGGCTGCCTTAGTTTGAGCGGCTGCCTTAGTTTGAGAGGCTGCCTGAGTTTGAAGGGCTGCCTTAGTTTGAGTGGCTGCATTAGTTTGAGGGGCTGCCTTTGGTTGAGAGGCTCCCTTAGTTTGAGGGTCTGCCTTACTTTAAGGGGCAGCATTAGTTTGAGAGTCTGCCTTAGTTTGAGGGGCTGCCTTAGTTTGAGGGGTTGGCTTAGTTTGAGGGGCTGCCTTTGATTGAGTGGCTGCATTAGTTTGAGAGACTGCCTTTGATTGAGTGGCTGCATTAGTTTCAGGGGCTGACTTAGTTTGAGGGGCTGACTTAGTTTGAGGGGCTGCATTTGTTTGAGGGGCTGCCTTAGATTGAGTGGCTGCATAAGTTTGAGGAGCTGCCTTAGTTTGACCGGCTGCCTCAGATTGAGGTGCTGCATTAGTTGGATGGGCTGCATTAGTTTGAGGGGGTGCCTTAGTTTGAGAGGCTGCCTTAGTTTGAGGGGCTGCCTTAGTTTGAGCGGTTGGCTTAGTTTGAGGGGCTGCCTTTGATTGAGTGGCTGCATTAGTTTTAGAGACTGCCTTTGATTGAGTGGCTGCATTATTTAGGGGCTGACTTAGTTTGAGGTGCTGACTTAGTTTGAGGGGCTGACTTAGTTTGAGGGGCTGACTTAGAATGAGGGGGTGCCTTAGACTGAGGGGCTGCATTAGTTTGAGGCGGTGCCTTAGTTTGAGAGTCTGCCTTAGTTTGAGGGACTGCCTTAGTTTGAGGGGTTGGCTTAGTATGAGGGGCTGCCTTTGATTGAGTGGCTGCATTAGTTTGAGAGACTGCCTTTGATTGAGTGGCTGCATTAGTTTGAGTGGCTGACTTAGTTTGAGGGGCGGACTTAGTTTGAGGGGCTGCATTAGTTTGAGGGCTGCCTTAGATTGAGGGTCTGCATTAGTTTGAGGGGATGCCTTAGTTTGAGGGGCTGCCTTAGATTGAGGTGCTGCACTAGTTTGAAGGGCTGCTTTAGTTTGAGCAGCTGCCTTAGTTGAGGGGCTTCCTTAGATTGAGGGGCAGCATTAGTTTGAGCGGCTGCCTTAGTTTGAGGGGCTGCCTTAGTTTGAGGGGCTGCCTTAGATTGAGCGGCTGACTTAGTTTGAGAGGTTGCCTTAGTTTGAGAGTCTGCCTTCGTTTGAGCGGCTGCGTTAGTTTGAGGGTCTGCCTTACTTTGAGAGGCTGCCTTAGTTTGACAGGCTGCCTTAGTTTGAGCGGCTGCCTTAGATTGTGAGGCTGCCTGACTTTGAGGGGCTTCCTTAGTTTGAGCGGCTGCATGAATTTGAGGGGCTGCCTTTGGTTGAGGCGCTCCCTTAGTTTGTGGGGCTGCCTTACTTTAAGGGGCTGCATTAGTTTGAGAGTCTGTCTTAGTTTGAGGGGCTGCCTTAGTTTGAGGGGATGGCTTAGCTGGAGGGGCTGCCTTTGATTGAGTGGCTGCATGAGTTTGAGAGTCTGCCTCTGATTAAGTGGCTGCATTATTTTGAGGGGCTGCCTTAGATTGAGGGGCTGCATTAGTTTGAGGGGCTGGCTTAGTTTAAGGGGCTGCCTTAGTTTGAGGGGCTGCATTAGTTTGAGGGGCTGACTTAGAATGAGGGGGTGCCTTAGATTGAGGGGCTGCATTAGTTTTAGGGGGTGCCTTAGTTTGAGGGGGTGCCTTAGTTTGAGAGGCTGCCTTAGTTTGAGCGGCTGCCTTAGTTTGAGCGGCTGCCTTAGTTTGAGGGGCTTCCTTAGTTTGAGCGGCTGCCTTAGTTTGAGGGGCTGCCTTAGTTTGAGAGGCTACCTTCGTTTGAGATGCTGCCTTAGTTTGAGAGGCTGCCTTAGATTGAGGTGCTGCCTTAGTTTGAGGGGCTGCCTTAGTTTGAGGGGCTGCCTTAGTTTGAGAGGCTGCCTTAGATTGAGCGGCTGACTTATTTTGAGAGGCTGCCTTAGTTTGAGAGTCTGCCTCAGTTTGAGAGTCTGCCTTAGTTTGAGGGGCAGCCTTAGTTTGAGGGGTCGGCTTAGTTTGAGGGGCTGCCTTTGATTGAGAGGCTGCATTAGTTTGAGAGTCTGCCTTTGATTGAGTGGCTGAATTAGCTTGAGGGGCTGACTTAGTTTGAGGGGCTGCATTGGTTTGAGGTGCTGCCTGAGATTGAGGGGCTGCCTTAGTTTGAGGGGCTGCCTTAGTTTGAGTGGCTGCCTTAGATTGAGCGGCTGACTTAGTTTGAGAGGTTGCCTTAGTTTGAGAGTCTGCCTTAGTTTGAGCGACTGCCTTAGTTTGAGGGTCTGCCTTACTTTGAGAGGCTGCCTTCGTTTGACAGGCTGCCTTAGTTTGAGCGGCTGCATTATTTTGTGGGGCTGCCATTGGTTGAGGCGCTCCCTTAGTTTGTGGGGCTGCCTTACTTTAAGGGGCTGCATTAGTTTGAGAGTCTGCTTTAGTTTGAGGGGCTGCCTTAGTTTGAGGGGATGGCTTAGTTTGAGGGGCTGACTTTGATTGAGTGGGTGCATTAGTTTGAGAGTCTGCCTCTGATTGAGTGACTGCATTATTCTGAGGGGCTGCCTTAGATTGAGGGGCTGCATTAGTTTGAGGGGCTGGCTTAGTTTAAGGGGCAGCCTTAGTTTGAGGGGCTGCATCAGTTTGAGAGGCTGACTTAGAATGAGGGGGTGCCTTACACTGAGGGGCTGCATTAGTTTGAGGTGGTGCCTTAGTTTGAGAGGCTGCCTTAGTTTGAGGGGCTGCCTTAGTTTGAGCGGTTGGCTTAGTTTGAGGGGCTGCCTTTGATTGAGTGGCTGCATTAGTTTGAGAGACTGCCTTTGCTTGAGTGGCTGCATTAGTTAGAGGGGCTGACTTAATTTGAGTGGCTGACTTAGTTTGAGGGGCTGACTTAGAATGAGGGGGTGCCTTAGACTGAGGGGCTGCATTAGTTTGAGGGGGTGCCTTAGTTTGAGAGTCTGCCTTAGTTTGAGGGGCTGCCTTAGTTTGAGGGGTTGGCTTAGTTTGAGGGGCTGCCTTTGATTGAGTGGCTGCATTAGTTTGAGAGACTGCCTTTGATTGAGTGGCTGCATTAGTTTGAGGGGCTGACTTAGTTTCAGGGGCTGACTTAGTTTGAGGGGCTGCCTTTGTTTGAGGGCTGCCTTAGATTGAGGGGCTGCATTAGTTTGAGGGGATGCCTTAGTTTGAGGGGCTGCCTTAGATTGAGGTGCTGCATTAGTTTGATGGGCTGCTTTAGTTTGAGCGGCTGCGTTATTTGAGGGGCTTCCTTAGATTGAGGGGCTGCATTAGTTTGAGCGGCGGCCTTAGTTTGAGGGGCTGCCTTAGATTGAGCGGCTGACGTAGTTTGAGAGGTTGCCTTAGTTTGAGAGTCTGCCTTAGTTTGAGCGGCTGCGTTAGTTTGAGGGTCTGCCTTACTTTGAGAGGCTGCCTTAGTTTGACAGGCTGCCTTTGTTTGAGCGGCTGCCTTAGATTGTGAGGCTGCCTGAGTTTGAGGGGCTTCCTTAGTTTGAGCGGCTGCATGAGTTTGAGGGGCTGCCTTTGGTTGAGGCGCTCGCTTAGTTTGTGGGGCTGCCTTACTTTAAGGGGCTGCATTAGTATGAGAGTCTGTCTTAGTTTGAGGGGCTGCCTTAGTTTGAGGCGATGGCTTAGTTTGAGGGGCTGCCTTTAATTGAGTGGCTGCATTAGTTTGAGAGTCTGCCTCTGATTGAGTGGCTGCATTATTTTGAGGGGCTGCCTTAGATTGAGGGGCTGCATTAGTTTGAGGGGCTGGCTTAGTTTAAGGGGCTCCCTTAGTTTGAGGGGCTGGATTAGTTTGAGGGGCTGACTTAGAATGAGGGGGTGCCTTAGATTGAGGGGCTGCATTAGTTTGAGGGAGTGCCTTAGTTTGAGAGGCTGCCTTAGTTTGAGCGGCTGCCTTAGTTTGAGGGGCTGCATTAGTTTGAGCGGCTGCCTTAGTTTGAGGGGCTGCCTTAGATTGAGGGGCTGCATTAGTTTGAGCGGCCGCCTTAGTTTGAGCGGCTGCCTTCGTTTGAGGGGCTTCCATAGTTTGAGCGGCTGCCTTAGTTTGAGGGGCTGCCTTAATTTGAGAGGCTGCCTTCGTTTGAGATGCTGCCTTATTTGAGAGGCTGCCTTAGATTGAGTGGCTGACTTAGTTTGAGAGGCTGCCTTAGTTTGAGAGTCTGCCTTAGTTTGAGGGGCAGCCTTAGTTTGAGTTGTAGGCTTAGTTTGAGGGGCTGCCTTTGATTGAGAGGCTGCATTAGTTTGAGAGTCTGCCTTTGATTGAGTGGCTGAATTAGTTTGAGGGGCTTACTTAGTTTGAGGGGCTGCATTGGTTTGAGGTGCTGCCTGAGATTGAGGGGCTGCCTTAGTTTGAGGGGCTGCCTTAGTTTGAGGGGCTGCCTTAGATTGAGATGCTGCATTAATTTGATGGGCTGCTTTAGTTTGAGCGGCTGCCTTAGTTGAGGGGCTGCCTTAGATTGAGGGGCTGCATTAGTTTGAGGGGCTGCCTCAGATTGAGCGGCTTCCTTAGTTTGCGGGGCTGCCTGAGTTTGAGAGTCTGCCTTAGTTTGAGCGGCTGCCTTAGTTTGAGGGTCTGCCTTACTTTGAGAGGCTGCATTAGTTTGACAGGCTGCCTTAGTTTGAGCGGCTGCCTTAGTTTGAGCGGCTGCCTTAGTTGAGGGGCTGCCATAGATTGAGGGGCTGCATTAGTTTGACCGGCTGCCTTAGTTTGAGTGGCTGCCTTAGTTTGAGGGGCTGCATTAGTTTGAGCGGCTGCCTCAGTTTGAGCGGCTGCCTTAGTTGAGGGGCTGCCTTAGATTGAGCGGCTGCCTCAGTTTGAGGGGCTGCCTTAGTTTGAGGGGCTGCCTGAGATTGAGCAGCTGACTTAGTTTGAGAGGTTGCCTTAGTCTGAGAGTCGGCCTTAGTTTGAGCGGCTGCCTTAGTTTGAGGTTCTGCCTTACTTTGAGAGTCTGCCTTAGTTTGACAGGCTGCCTAAGTTTGAGCGGCTGCCTTAGATTGAGAGTCTGCCTGAGTTTGAGGGGCTGCCTTAGTTTGAGCGGCTGCATTAGTTTGAGGGGCTGACTTTGGTTGAGGCGCTCCCTTAGTTTGTGGGGCTGCCTTACTTTTAGGGGCTGCATTCGTTTCAGAGTCTGCATAAGTTTGAGGGGCTGCCTGAGTTTGAGGGGATGGCTTAGTTTGAGGGGCTGCCTTAGTTTGAGAGGCTGCCTTCGTTTGAGATGCTGCCTTATTTGAGAGGCTGCCTTAGATTGAGGTGCTGCCTTAGTTTGAGGGGCTGCCTTAGTTTGAGGGGCTGCCTTAGTTTGAGAGGCTGCCTTAGTATGAGCGGCTGACTTAGTTTGAGAGGCTGCCTTAGTTTGAGAGTCTGCCTTAGTTTGAGGGGCAGCCTTAGTTTGAGGGGTAGGCTTAGTTTGAGGGGCTGCCTTTGATTGAGAGGCTGCATTAGTTTGAGAGTCTGCCTTTGAATGAGTGGCTGAATGAGTTTGAGGGGCTTACTTAGTTTGAGGGGCTGCATTGGTTTGAGGTGCTGCCTGAGATTGAGGGGCTGCCTTAGTTTGAGGGGCTGCCTTAGTTTGAGCGGCTGCCTTAGTTGAGGGGCTGCCTTAGATTGAGGGGCTGCATTAGTTTGAGCGGCAGCCTTAGTTTGAGGGACTGCCTTAGTTTGAGGGGCTGCCTCAGATTGAGCGGCTGACTGAGTTTGAGAGGCTGCCTTAGTTTGAGAGTCTGCCTAAGTTTGAGCGGCTTCCTTAGTTTGCGGGGCTGCCTGAGTTTGAGAGTCTGCCTTAGTTTGAGCGGCTGCCTTAGTTTGAGGGTCTGCCTTACTTTGAGAGGCTGCATTAGTTTGACAGGCTGCCTTAGTTTGAGCGGCTGCCTTAGTTTGAGAGGCTGCCTGAGTTTGAGGGGATGCCTTAGTTTGAGTGGCTGCATTTGTTTGAGGGGCTGCCTTTGGTTGAGGGGCTCCCTTAGTTTGAGGGGCTGCCTTACTTTAAGGGGCAGCATTAGTTTGAGAGTCTGCCTTAGTTTGAGGGGCTGCCTTAGTTTGAGGGGTTGGCTTAGTTTGAGGGGCTGCCTTTGATTGAGTGGCTGCATTAGTTTGGGAGTCTGCCTTTGATTGAGTGGCTGCATTAGTTTGCGCGGCTGACTTAGTTTGAGCGGCTGACTTAGTTTGAGGAGCTGCATTTGTTTGAAAGGCTGCCTCAGATTGAGGGTCTGCATTAGTTTGAGGGGCTGCCTTAGTTTGAGGGTCTTCCTTAGATTTAGCTGCTGCATTAGTTTGATGGGCTGCTTTAGTTTGAGCGGCTGCCTTAATTGAGGGGCTGCCTTAGATTGAGGGTCTGCATTAGTTTGAGCGGCTGCCTTAGTTTGAGGGGCTGCCTTAGATTGAGGGGCTGCCTTAGATTGAGCGGCTGACTTAGTTTGAGAGGTTGCCTTCGTCTGAGAGTCTGCCTTATTTTGAGCGGCTGCATTAGTTTGAGCGGCTGCCTTAGTTTGAGGGGCTTCCTTAGTTTGAGCGGCTGCCTTAGTTTGAGGGGCTGCCTTCGTTTGAGAGGCTGCCTTCGTTTGAGATGCTGCCTTAGTTTGAGAGGCTGCCTTAGATTGAGGTGCTGCCTTAGTTTGATGGGCTGCCTTAGTTTGAGGGGCTGCCTTAGTTTGAGAGGCTGCCTCAGTTTGAGCGGCTGACTTAGTTTGAGAGGCTGCCTTAGTTTGAGGGGCTGCCTTAGATTGAGGGGCTGCATTAATTTGATGGGCTGCTTTAGTTTGATGGGCTGCCTTAGTTTGAGGGGCTGCCTCAGATTGAGCGGCTGACTGAGTTTGAGAGGCTGCCTTAGTTTGAGAGTCTGCCTTAGTTTAACGGCTTCCTTAGTTTGAGGGGCTGCCTGAGTTTGAGAGTCTGCCTTAGTTTGGGCGGCTGTCTTAGTTTGAGGGTCTGCCTTACTTTGAGAGGCTGCATTAGTTTGACAGGCTGCCTTAGTTTGAGAGGCTGCCTGAGTTTGAGGGGCTGCCTTAGTTTGAGTGGCTGCATTAGTTTGTGGGGCTGCCTTACTTTTAGGGGCTGCATTAGTTTGAGAGTCTGTCTTAGTTTGAGGGGCTGCCTTAGTTTGAGGGGATGGCTTAGTTTGAGGGGCTGCCTTTGATTGAGTGGCTGCATTAGTTTGAGAGTCTGCCTCTGATTGAGTGGCTGCATTATTTTGTGGGGCTGCCTTAGATTGAGGGGCTGCATTAGTTTGAGGGGCTGGCTTAGTTTAAGGGGCTGCCTTAGTTTGAGGGGCTGCATTAGTTTGAGCGGCAGCCTTAGTTTGAGGGGCTGCATTAGTTTGAGCGGCTGCCTTAGTTTGAGGGGCTGCCTGAGATAGAGGGGCTGCATTAGTTTGAGCGGCTGCCTTAGTTTGAGGGGCTTCCTTCGTTTGAGCGGCTGCCTTAGTTTGAGGGGCTGCCTTCGTTTGAGAGGCTGCCTTCGTTTGAGATGCTGCCTTAGTTTGAGAGGCTGCCTTAGATTGAGGTGCTGCCTTAGTTTGATGGGCTGCCTTAGTTTGAGGGGCTGCCTTAGTTTGAGAGGCTGCCTTAGTTTGAGCGGCTGACTTAGTTTGAGAGGCTGCCTTAGTGTGAGGGGCTGCCTTAGATTGAGGGGCTGCATTAATTTGATGGGCTGCTTTAGTTTGAGGGGCTGCCTTAGTTTGAGGGGCTGCCTCAGATTGAGCGGCTGACTGAGTTTGAGAGGCTGCCTTAGTTTGAGAGTCTGCCTTAGTTTAACGGCTTCCTTAGTTTGAGGGGCTGCCTGAGTTTGAGAGTCTGCCTTAGTTTGGGCGGCTGTCTTAGTTTGAGGGTCTGCCTTACTTTGAGAGGCTGCATTAGTTTGACAGGCTGCCTTAGTTTGAGAGGCTGCCTGAGTTTGAGGGGCTGCCTTTGTTTGAGTGGCTGCATTTGTTTGAGGGGCTGCCTTTGGTTGAGGGGCTCCCTTAGTTTGAGGGGCTGCCTTACTTTAAGGGGCAGCATTAGTTTGAGAGTCTGCCTGAGTTTGAGGGGCTGCCTTAGTTTGAGCGGCTGCCTTAGTTGAGGGGCTGCCTTAGATTGAGGGGCTGCATTAGTTTGAGCGGCATCCTTAGTTTGAGGGGCTGCCTTAGTTTGAGGGGCTGCCTAAGATTGAGCGGCTGACTGAGTTTGAGAGGCTGCCTTAGTTTGAGAGTCTGCCTTAGTTTGAGCGGCTTCCTTAGTTTGAGGGGCTGCCTTAGTTTGAGAGTCTGCCTTAGTTTGAGCGGCTGCCTTAGTTTGAGGGTCTGCCTTACTTTGAGAGGCTGACTTAGTTTGACAGGCTGCCTTAGTTTGAGAGGCTGCCTGAGTTTGAGGGGCTGCCTTAGTTTGAGTTGCTGCATTTGCTTGAGGGGCTGCCTTTGGTTGAGGGGCTCCCTTAGTTTGAGGGGCTGCCTTACTTTAAGGGGCAGCATTAGTTTGAGAGTCTGCCTTAGTTGGAGGGGCTGCCTTAGTTTGAGGGGCTGCCTTTGATTGAGTGGCTGCATTAGTTTGAGAGACTGCCTTTGATTGAGTGGCTGCATTAGTTTGAGGGGCTGACTTAGTTTGAGGGGCTGACTTCCTTTGAGAGGCTGCATTTGTTTGAGGGGCTGCCTCAGATTGAGGGTCTGCATTAGTTTGAGGGGCTGCCTTAGTTTGAGGGGCTTCCTTAGATTTAGTTTCTGCATTAGTTTGATGTGCTGCTTTAGTTTGAGCGGCTGCCTTAGATTGAGGGGCTGCATTAGTTTGAGCGGCTGCCTCAGTTTGAGGGGCTGCCTTAGTTTGAGGGGCTGCCTGAGATTGAGCAGCTGACTTAGTTTGAGAGGTTGCCTTAGTCTGAGAGTCGGCCTTAGTTTGAGCGGCTGCCTTAGTTTGAGGTTCTGCCTTACTTTGAGAGTCTGCCTTAGTTTGACAGGCTGCCTTAGTTTCAGCGGCTGCCTTAGATTGAGAGTCTGCCTGAGTTTGAGGGGCTGCCTTAGTTTGAGCGGCTGCATTAGTTTGAGGGGCTGACTTTGGTTGAGGCGCTCCCTTAGTTTGTGGGGCTGCCTTACTTTTAGGGGCTGCATTCGTTTGAGATGCTGCCTTATTTGAGAGGCTGCCTTAGATTGAGGTGCTGCCTTAGTTTGAGGGGCTGCCTTAGTTTGAGGGGCTGCCTTAGTTTGAGGGGATGGCTTAGTTTGAGGGGCTGCCTTAGTTTGAGAGGCTGCCTTCGTTTGAGATGCTGCCTTATTTGAGAGGCTGCCTTAGATTGAGGTGCTGCCTTAGTTTGAGGGGCTGCCTTAGTTTGAGGGGCTGCCTTAGTTTGAGAGGCTGCCTTAGTATGAGCGGCTGACTTAGTTTGAGAGGCTGCCTTAGTTTGAGAGTCTGCCTTAGTTTGAGGGGCAGCCTTAGTTTGAGGGGTAGGCTTAGTTTGAGGGGCTGCCTTTGATTGAGAGGCTGCATTAGTTTGAGAGTCTGCCTTTGAATGAGTGGCTGAATGAGTTTGAGGGGCTTACTTAGTTTGAGGGGCTGCATTGGTTTGAGGTGCTGCCTGAGATTGAGGGGCTGCCTTAGTTTGAGGGGCTGCCTTAGTTTGAGCGGCTGCCTTAGTTGAGGGGCTGCCTTAGATTGAGGGGCTGCATTGGTTTGAGCGGCTGCCTTAGTTTGAGGGACTGCCTTAGTTTGAGGGGCTGCCTCAGATTGAGCGGCTGACTGAGTTTGAGAGGCTGCCTTAGTTTGAGAGTCTGCCTAAGTTTGAGCGGCTTCCTTCGTTTGCGGGGCTGCCTGAGTTTGAGAGTCTGCCTTAGTTTGAGCGGCTGCCTTAGTTTGAGGGGCTGCCTGAGATTGAGCAGCTGACTTAGTTTGAGAGTTTGACTTAGTCTGAGAGTCGGCCTTAGTTTGAGCGGCTGCCTTAGTTTGAGGTTCTGCCTTACTTTGAGAGTCTGCCTTAGTTTGACAGGCTGCCTTAGTTTGAGCGGCTGCCTTAGATTGAGAGTCTGCCTGAGTTTGAGGGGCTGCCTTAGTTTGAGCGGCTGCATTAGTTTGAGGGGCTGACTTTGGTTGAGGCGCTCCCTTAGTTTGTGGGGCTGCCTTACTTTTAGGGGCTGCATTCGTTTTAGAGTCTGCATAAGTTTGAGGGGCTGCCTGAGTTTGAGGGGATGGCTTAGTTTGAGGGGCTGCCTTAGTTTGAGAGGCTGCCTTCGTTTGATATGCTGCCTTATTTGAGAGGCTGCCTTAGATTGAGGTGCTGCCTTAGTTTGAGGGTCTGCCTTAGTTTGAGGGGCTGCCTTAGTTTGAGAGGCTGCCTTAGTATGAGCGGCTGACTTAGTTTGAGAGGCTGCCTTAGTTTGAGAGTCTGCCTTAGTTTGAGGGGCAGCCTTAGTTTGAGGGGTAGGCTTAGTTTGAGGGGCTGCCTTTGATTGAGAGGCTGCATTAGTTTGAGAGTCTGCCTTTGAATGAGTGGCTGAATGAGTTTGAGGGGCTTACTTAGTTTGAGGGGCTGCATTGGTTTGAGGTGCTGCCTGAGATTGAGGGGCTGCCTTAGTTTGAGGGGCTGCCTTAGTTTGAGCGGCTGCCTTAGTTGAGGGGCTGCCTTAGATTGAGGGGCAGCATTAGTTTGAGCGGCTGCCTTAGTTTGAGGGACTGCCTTAGTTTGAGGGGCTGCCTCAGATTGAGCGGCTGACTGAGTTTGAGAGGCTGCCTTAGTTTGAGAGTCTGCCTAAGTTTGAGCGGCTTCCTTAGTTTGCGGGGCTGCCTGAGTTTGAGAGTCTGCCTTAGTTTGAGCGGCTGCCTTAGTTTGAGGGTCTGCCTTACTTTGAGAGGCTGCATTAGTTTGACAGGCTGCCTTAGTTTGAGCGGCTGCCTTAGTTTGAGAGGCTGCCTGAGTTTGAGGGGCTGCCTTAGTTTGAGTGGCTGCATTTGTTTGAGGGGCTGCCTTTGGTTGAGGGGCTCCCTTAGTTTGAGGGGCTGCCTTACTTTAAGGGGCAGCATTAGTTTGAGAGTCTGCCTTAGTTTGAGGGGCTGCCTTAGTTTGAGGGGTTGGCTTAGTTTGAGGGGCTGCCTTTGATTGAGTGGCTGCATTAGTTTGGGAGTCTGCCTTTGATTGAGTGGCTGCATTAGTTTGCGCGGCTGACTTAGTTGGAGCGGCTGACTTAGTTTGAGGAGCTGCATTTGTTTGAAAGGCTGCCTTAGATTGAGGGTCTGCATTAGTTTGAGGGGCTGCCTTAGTTTGAGGGGCTTCCTTAGATTTAGCTGCTGCATTAGTTTGATGGGCTGCTTTAGTTTGAGCGGCTGCCTTAGTTGAGGGGCTGCCTTAGATTGAGGGGCTGCATTAGTTTGAGCGGCTGCCTTAGTTTGAGGGGCTGCCTTAGATTGAGGGGCTGCCTTAGATTGAGCGGCTGACTTAGTTTGAGAGGTTGCCTTCGTCTGAGAGACTGCCTTATTTTGAGCGGCAGCATTAGTTTGAGCGGCTGCCTTAGTTTGAGGGGCTTCCTTAGTTTGAGCGGCTGCCTTAGTTTGAGGGGCTGCATTCGTTTGAGAGGCTGCCTTCGTTTGAGATGCTGCCTTAGTTTGAGAGGCTGCCTTAGATTGAGGTGCTGCCTTAGTTTGAGAGGCTGCCTTAGTTTGAGCGGCTGTATTAGTTTGAGAGGCTGCCTTAGTTTGAGGGGCTGCCTTAGATTGAGGGGCTGCATTAATTTGATGGGCTGCTTTAGTTTGAGGGGCTGCCTTAGTTTGAGGGGCTGCCTCAGATTGAGCGGCTGACTGAGTTTGAGAGGCTGCCTTAGTTTGAGAGTCTGCCTTAGTTTAACGGCTTCCTTAGTTTGAGGGGCTGCCTGAGTTTGAGAGTCTGCCTTAGTTTGGGCGGCTGTCTTAGTTTGAGGGTCTGCCTTACTTTGAGAGGCTGCATTAGTTTGACAGGCTGCCTTAGTTTGAGAGGCTGCCTGAGTTTGAGGGGCTGTCTTAGTTTGAGTGGCTGCATTAGTTTGTGGGGCTGCCTTACTTTTAGGGGCTGCATTAGTTTGAGAGTCTGTCTTAGTTTGAGGGGCTGCCTTAGTTTGAGGGGATGGCTTAGTTTGAGGGGCTGCCTTTGATTGAGTGGCTGCATTAGTTTGAGAGTCTGCCTCTGATTGAGTGGCTGCATTATTTTGTGGGGCTGCCTTAGATTGAGGGGCTGCATTAGTTTGAGGGGCTGGCTTAGTTTAAGGGGCTGCCTTAGTTTGAGGGGCTGCATTAGTTTGAGCGGCAGCCTTAGTTTGAGGGGCTGCATTAGTTTGAGCGGCTGCCTTAGTTTGAGGGGCTGCCTGAGATAGAGGGGCTGCATTAGTTTGAGCGGCTGCCTTAGTTTGAGGGGCTTCCTTAGTTTGAGCGGCTGCCTTAGTTTGAGGGGCTGCCTTCGTTTGAGAGGCTGCCTTCGTTTGAGATGCTGCCTTAGTTTGAGAGGCTGCCTTAGATTGAGGTGCTGCCTTAGTTTGATGGGCTGCCTTAGTTTGAGGGGCTGCCTTAGTTTGAGAGTCTGCCTTAGTTTGGGCGGCTGTCTTAGTTTGAGGGTCTGCCTTACTTTGAGAGGCTGCATTAGTTTGACAGGCTGCCTTAGTTTGAGAGGCTGCCTTAGATTGAGGTGCTGCCTTAGTTTGATGGGCTGCCTTAGTTTGAGGGGCTGCCTTAGTTTGAGAGGCTGCCTTAGTTTGAGCGGCTGACTTAGTTTGAGAGGCTGCCTTAGTTTGAGGGGCTGCCTTAGATTGAGGGGCTGCATTAATTTGATGGGCTGCTTTAGTTTGAGGGGCTGCCTTAGTTTGAGGGGCTGCCTCAGATTGAGCGGCTGACTGAGTTTGAGAGGCTGCCTTAGTTTGAGAGTCTGCCTTAGTTTAACGGCTTCCTTAGTTTGAGGGGCTGCCTGAGTTTGAGAGTCTGCCTTAGTTTGGGCGGCTGTCTTAGTTTGAGGGGCTTCCTTAGTTTGAGCGGCTGCCTTAGTTTGAGGGGCTGCCTTCGTTTGAGAGGCTGCCTTCGTTTGAGATGCTGCCTTAGTTTGAGGGGCTGCCTTTGGTTGAGGGGCTCCCTTAGTTTGAGGGGCTGCCTTACTTTAAGGGGCAGCATTAGTTTGAGAGTCTGCCTGAGTTTGAGGGGCTGCCTTAGTTTGAGCGGCTGCATTAGTTTGAGGGGCTGACTTGGGTTGAGGCGCTCCCTTAGTTTGTGGGGCTGCCTTACTTTTAGGGGCTGCATTCGTTTTAGAGACTGCATAAGATTGAGGGGCTGCCTTAGTTTGAGGGGATGGCTTAGTTTGAGGGGCTGCCTTTGATTGAGTGGCTGCATTAGTTTGAGAGTCTGCCTCTGATTGAGTGGCTGCATTATTTTGAGTGGCTGCCTTAGATTGAGGGGCTGCATTAGTTTGAGGGGCTGCATTAGTTTGAGGGGCTGCATTAGTTTGAGGGGCTGCATTACGTTGAGGGGCTGCATTAGTTTGTGGGGCTGCCTTACTTTTAGTGGCTGCATTAGTTTGAGAGTCTGTCTTAGTTTGAGGGGCTGCCTTAGTTTGAGGGGATGGCTTAGTTTGAGGGGCTGCCTTTGATTGAGTGGCTGCATTAGTTTGAGAGTCTGCCTCTGATTGAGTGGCTGCATTATTTTGTGGGGCTGCCTTAGATTGAGGGGCTGCATTAGTTTGAGGGGCTGGCTTAGTTTAAGGGGCTGCCTTAGTTTGAGGGGCTGCATTAGATTGAGGGGCTGACATAGAATGAGGGGGTGCCTTAGAATGAGGGGCTGCATTAGTTTGAGGGGGTGCCTTAGTTTGAGAGGCTGCCTTAGTTTGAGGGGCTGCCTTAGTTTGAGCGGCTGCCTTAGTTTGAGGGGCTGCATTAGTTTGAGCGGCTGCCTTAGTTTGAGGGGCTGCCTGAGATAGAGGGGCTGCATTAGTTTGAGCGGCTGCCTTAGTTTGAGGGGCTTCCTTAGTTTGAGCGGCTGCCTTAGTTTGAGGGGCTGCCTTCGTTTGAGAGGCTGCCTTCGTTTGAGATGCTGCCTTAGTTTGAGAGGCTGCCTTAGATTGAGGTGCTGCCTTAGTTTGATGGGCTGCCTTAGTTTGAGGGGCTGCCTTAGTTTGAGAGGCTGCCTTAGTTTGAGCGGCTGACTTAGTTTGAGAGGCTGCCTTAGTTTGAGGGGCTGCCTTAGATTGAGGGGCTGCATTAATTTGATGGGCTGCTTTAGTTTGATCGGCTGCCTTAGTTGAGGGGCTGCCTTAGATTGAGGGGCTGCATTAGTTTGAGCGGCTGCCTTAGTTTGTGGGGCTGCCTTAGTTTGAGGGGCTGCCTCAGATTGAGCGGCAGACTGAGTTTGAGAGGCTGCCTTAGTTTGGGCGGCTGTCTTAGTTTGAGGGTCTGCCTTACTTTGAGAGGCTGCATTAGTTTGACAGGCTGCCTTAGATTGAGAGGCTGCCTGAGTTTGAGGGGCTGCCTTAGTTTGAGTGGCTGCATTAGTTTGTGGGGCTGCCTTACTTTTAGGGGCTGCATTAGTTTGAGAGTCTGTCTTAGTTTGAGGGGCTGCCTTAGTTTGAGGGGATGGCTTAGTTTGAGGGGCTGCCTTTGATTGAGTGGCTGCATTAGTTTGAGAGTCTGCCTCTGATTGAGTGGCTGCATTATTTTGTGGGGCTGCCTTAGATTGAGGGGCTGCATTAGTTTGAGGGGCTGGCTTAGTTTAAGGGGCTGCCTTAGTTTGAGGGGCTGCATTAGTTTGAGGGGCTGACTTAGAATGAGGGGGTGCCTTAGATTGAGGGGCTGCATTAGTTTGAGGGGGTGCCTTAGTTTGAGAGGCTGCCTTAGTTTGAGGGGCTGCCTTAGTTTGAGCGGCTGCCTTAGTTTGAGGGGCTGCATTAGTTTGAGTGGCTGCCTTAGTTTGAGGGGCTGCCTGAGATAGAGGGGCTGCATTAGTTTGAGCGGCTGCCTTAGTTTGAGGGGCTTCCTTAGTTTGAGCGGCTGCCTTAGTTTGAGGGGCTGCCTTCGTTTGAGAGGCTGCCTTCGTTTGAGATGCTGCCTTAGTTTGAGAGGCTGCCCTAGATTGAGGTGCTGCCTTAGTTTGATGGGCTGCCTTAGTTTTAGGGGCTGCCTTAGATTGAGGGGCTGCATTAATTTGATGGGCTGCTTTAGTTTGAGGGGCTGCCTTAGTTTGAGGGGCTGCCTCAGATTGAGCGGCTGACTTAGTTTGAGAGGCTGCCTTAGTTTGAGAGTCTGCCTTAGTTTAACGGCTTCCTTAGTTTGAGGGGCTGCCTGAGTTTGAGAGTCTGCCTTAGTTTGGGCGGCTGTCTTAGTTTGAGGGTCTGCCTTACTTTGAGAGGCTGCATTAGTTTGACAGGCTGCCTTAGTTTGAGAGTCTGCCTGAGTTTGAGGGGCTGCCTTAGTTTGAGCGGCTGCATTAGTTTGAGGGGCTGACTTTGGTTGAGGCGCTCCCTTAGTTTGTGGGGCTGCCTTACTTTTAGGGGCTGCATTCGTTTTAGAGTCTGCATAAGATTGAGGGGCTGCCTTAGTTTGAGGGGATGGCTTAGTTTGAGGGGCTGCCTTTGATTGAGTGGCTGCATTAGTTTGAGAGTCTGCCTCTGATTGAGTGGCTGCATGATTTTGAGTGGCTGTCTTAGATTGAGGGGCTGCATTAGTTTGAGGGGCTGCATTAGTTTGAGGGGCTGCATTAGTTTGAGGGGCTGCCTTAGTTTGAGTGGCTGCATTAGTTTGTGGGGCTGCCTTACTTTTAGGGGCTGCATTAGTTTGAGAGTCTGTCTTAGTTTGAGGGGCTGCCTTAGTTTGAGGGGATGGCTTAGTTTGAGGGGCTGCCTTTGATTGAGTGGCTGCATTAGTTTGAGAGTCTGCCTCTGATTGAGTGGCTGCATTATTTTGTGGGGCTGCCTTAGATTGAGGGGCTGCATTAGTTTGAGGGGCTGGCTTAGTTTAAGGGGCTGCCTTAGTTTGAGGGGCTGCATTAGTTTGAGGGGCTGACATAGAACGAGGGGGTGCCTTAGATTGAGGGGCTGCATTAGTTTGAGGGGGTGCCTTAGTTTGAGAGGCTGCCTTAGTTTGAGGGGCTGCCTTAGTTTGAGCGGCTGCCTTAGTTTGAGGGGCTGCATTAGTTTGAGCGGCTGCCTTAGTTTGAGGGGCTGCCTGAGATAGAGGGGCTGCATTAGTTTGAGCGGCTGCCTTAGTTTGAGGGGCTTCCTTAGTTTGAGCGGCTGCCTTAGTTTGAGGGGCTGCCTTCGTTTGAGAGGCTGCCTTCGTTTGAGATGCTGCCTTAGTTTGAGAGGCTGCCTTAGATTGAGGTGCTGCCTTAGTTTGATGGGCTGACTTAGTTTGAGGGGCTGCCTTAGTTTGAGAGGCTGCCTTAGTTTGAGCGGCTGACTTAGTTTGAGAGGCTGCCTTAGTTTGAGGGGCTGCCTTAGATTGAGGGGCTGCATTAATTTGATGGGCTGCTTTAGTTTGATCGGCTGCCTTAGTTGAGGGGCTGCCTTAGATTGAGGGGCTGCATTAGTTTGAGCGGCTGCCTTAGTTTGTGGGGCTGCCTTAGTTTGAGGGGCTGCCTCAGATTGAGCGGCAGACTGAGTTTGAGAGGCTGCCTTAGTTTGAGAGTCTGCCTTAGTTTAACGGCTTCCTTAGTTTGAGGGGCTGCCTGAGTTTGAGAGTCTGCCTTAGTTTGAGCGGCTGTCTTAGTTTGAGGGTCTGCCTTACTTTGAGAGGCTGCATTAGTTTGACAGGCTGCCTTAGTTTGAGAGGCTGCCTGAGTTTGAGGGGCTGCCTTAGTTTGAGTGGCTGCATTTGTTTGAGGGGCTGCCTTTGGTTGAGGGGCTCCCTTAGTTTGAGGGGCTGCCTTACTTTAAGGGGCAGCATTAGTTTGAGAGTCTGCCTGAGTTTGAGGGGCTGCCTTAGATTAAGAGGCTGCCTGAGTTTGAGGGGCTGCCTTAGTTTGAGCGGCTGCATTAGTTTGAGGGGCTGACTTTGGTTGAGGCGCTCCCTTAGTTTGTGTGGCTGCCTTACTTTTAGGGGCTGCATTCGTTTTAGAGTCTGCATAAGATTGAGGGGCTGCCTTAGTTTGAGGGGATGGCTTAGTTTGAGGGGCTGCCTTTGATTGAGTGGCTGCATTAGTTTGAGAGTCTGCCTCTGATTGAGTGGCTGCATTATTTTGAGTGGCTGCCTTAGATTGAGGGGCTGCATTAGTTTGAGGGGCTGCATTAGTTTGAGGGGCTGCATTAGTTTGAGGGGCTGCATTACTTTGAGGGGCTGCATTAGTTTGTGGGGCTGCCTTACTTTTAGGGGCTGCATTAGTTTGAGAGTCTGTCTTAGTTTGAGGGGCTGCCTTAGTTTGAGGGGATGGCCTAGTTTGAGGGGCTGCCTTTGATTGAGTGGCTGCATTAGTTTGAGAGTCTGCCTCTGATTGAGTGGCTGCATTATTTTGTGGGGCTGCCTTAGATTGAGGGGCTGCATTAGTTTGAGGGGCTGGCTTAGTTTAAGGGGCTGCCTTAGTTTGAGGGGCTGCATTAGTTTGAGGGGCTGACTTAGAATGAGGGGGTGCCTTAGATTGAGGGGCTGCATTAGTTTGAGGGGGTGCCTTAGTTTGAGAGGCTGCCTTAGTTTGAGGGGCTGCCTTAGTTTGAGCGGCTGCCTTAGTTTGAGGGGCTGCATTAGTTTGAGCGGCTGCCTTAGTTTGAGGGGCTGCCTGAGATAGAGCGGCTGCCTTAGTTTGAGGTGCTTCCTTAGTTTGAGCGGCTGCCTTAGTTTGAGGGGCTGCCTTCGTTTGAGAGGCTGCCTTCGTTTGAGATGCTGCCTTAGTTTGAGAGGCTGCCTTAGATTGAGGCGCTGCCTTAGTTTGATGGGCTGCCTTAGTTTGAGGGGCTGCCTTAGTTTAAGAGGCTGCCTAAGTTTGAGCGGCTGACTTAGTTTGAGAGGCTGCCTTAGTTTGAGGGGCTGCCTTAGATTGAGGGGCTGCATTAATTTGATGGGCTGCTTTAGTTTGATCGGCTGCCTTAGTTGAGGGGCTGCCTTAGATTGAGGGGCTGCATTAGTTTGAGCGGCTGCCTTAGTTTGTGGGGCTGCCTTAGTTTGAGGGGCTGCCTCAGATTGAGCGGCTGACTGAGTTTGAGAGGCTGCCTTAGTTTGAGAGTCTGCCTTAGTTTAAGAGGCTGCAGTAGTTTGACAGTCTGCCTTAGTTTGAGAGGCTGCCTGAGTTTGAGGGGCTTCCTTAGTTTGAGTGGCTGCATTTGTTTGAGGGGCTGCCTTTGGTTGAGGGGCTCCCTTTGTTTGAGGGGCTGCCTTACTTTAAGGGGCAGCATTAGTTTGAGAGTCTGCCTGAGTTTGAGGGGCTGCCTTAGTTTGAGGGGTTGGCTTAGTTTGAGGGGCTGCCTTTGATTGAGTGGCTGCATTAGTTTGAGATACTGCCTTTGATTGAGTGGCTGCATTAGTTTGAGCGGCTGACTTAGTTTGAGGAGCTGCATTTGTTTGAGGGGCTGCCTTAGATTGAGGGTCTGCATTAGTAGGAGGGGCTGCCTTAGTTTGAGGGGCTTCCTTAGATTTAGGTGCTGCATTAGTTCGATGGGCTGCTTTAGTTTGAGCGGATGCCTTAGTTGAGGGGCTGCCTTAGATTGAGAGGCTGCATTAGTTTGAGCGGCTGCCTTAGTTTGAGCGGCTGCCTTAGTTTGAGGGGCTGCCTTAGTTTGAGGGGCTGCCTCAGATTGAGCGGCTGACTGAGTTTGAGAGGCTACCTTAGTTTGAGAGTCTGCCTTAGTTTAACGGCTTCCATGGTTTGAGGGGCTGCCTGAGTTTGAGAGTCTGCCTTAGTTTGAGCGGCTGTCTTAGTTTGAGGGTCTGCCTTACTTTGAGAGGCTGCATTAGTTTGACAGGCTGCCTTAGTTTGAGAGGCTGCCTGAGTTTGAGGGGCTGCCTTAGTTTGAGTGGCTGCATTTGTTTGAGGGGCTGCCTATGGTTGAGGGGCTCCCTTAGTTTGAGGGGCTGCCTTACTTTAAGGGGCAGCATTAGTTTGAGAGTCTGCCTGAGTTTGAGGGGTTGCCTTAGTTTGAGGGGTTGGCTTAGTTTGAGGGGCTGCCTTTGATTGAGTGGCTGCATTAGTTTGAGAGACTGCCTTTGATTGAGTGGCTGCATTAGTTTGAGCGGCTGACTTAGTTTGAGGGGCTGACTTAGTTTGAGGAGCTGCATTTGTTTGAGGGGCTGCCTTAGATTGAGGGTCTGAATTAGTTTGAGGGGCTGCCTTAGTTTGAGGGGCTTCCTTAGATTTAGGTGCTGCATTAGTTCGATGGGCTGCTTTAGTTTGAGCGGCTGCCTTAGTTGAGGGGCTGCCTTAGATTGAGGGGCTGCATTAGTTTGAGCGGCTGCCTTAGTTTGAGCGGCTGCCTTAGATTGAGGGGCTGCCTTAGATTGAGCGGCTGACTTAGTTTGAGAGGTTGCCTTCGTCTGAGATTCTACCTTAGTTTGAGCGGCTGCCTTAGTTTGAGGGTCTGCCTTCTTTTGAGAGGCTGCCTTAGTTTGACAGGCTGCCTTAGTTTGAGCGGCTGCCTTAGATTAAGAGGCTGCCTGAGTTTGAGGGGCTGCCTTAGTTTGAGCGGCTGCATTAGTTTGAGGGGCTGACTTTGGTTGAGGCGCTCCCTTAGTTTGTGGGGCTGCCTTACTTTAAGGGGCTGCATTAGTTTTAGAGTCTGCCTTAGTTTGAGGGGCTGCCTTAGTTTGAGGGGATGGCTTAGTTTGACGGGCTGCCTTTGATTGAGTGGCTGCATTAGTTTGAGAGTCTGCCTCTGATTGAGTGGCTGCATTATTTTGAGTGGCTGCCTTAGATTGAGGGGCTGCATTAATTTGATGGGCTGCTTTAGTTTGAGCGGCTGCCTTAGTTGAGGGGCTGCCTTAGATTGAGGGGCTGCATTAGTTTGAGCGGCTTCCTTAGTTTGAGGGGCTGCCTTAGTTTGAGGGGCTGCCTTAGATTGAGCCGCTGACTGAGTTTGGGAGGCTGCCTTAGTTTGAGAGTCTGCCTTAGTTTGAGCGGCTTCGTTAGTTTGAGGGGCTGCCTTAGTTTGAGAGTCTGCCTTAGTTTGAGCGGCTGCCTTAGTTTGAGGGTCCGCCTTACTTTGAGAGGCTGCCTTAGTTTGACAGGCTGCCTCAGTTTGAGAGGCTGCATTTGTTTGAGGGGCTGCCTTTGGTTGAGGGGCTCCCTTAGTTTGAGGGGCTGCCTTACTTTAAGGGGCAGCATTAGTTTAAGAGTCTGCCTTAGTTGGAGGGGCTGCCTTAGTTTGAGGGGTTGGCTTAGTTTGAGGGGCTGCCTTTGATTGAGTGGCTGCATTAGTTTGAGAGACTGCCTTTGATTGAGTGGCTGCATTAGTTTCAGGGGCTGACTTAGTTTCAGGGGCTGACTTCGTTTGAGGGGCTGCATTTGTTTGAGGGGCTGCCTTAGATTGAGGGTCTGCATTAGTTTGAGGGGCTGCCTTAGTTTGAGGGGCTTCCTTAGATTTAGGTTCTGCATTAGTTTGATGGGCTGCTTTAGTTTGAGCGGCTGCCTTAGATTGAGCGGCTGCATTAGTTTGAGCGGCTGCCTCAGTTTGAGGGGCTTCCTTAGTTTGAGGGGCTGCCTGAGATTGAGCAGCTGACTTAGTTTGAGAGGTTGCCTTAGTCTGAGAGTCTGCCTTAGTTTGAGCGGCTGCCTTAGTTTGAGGTTCTGCCTTACTTTGAGAGTCTGCCTTAGTTTGACAGGCTGCCTTAGTTTGAGCGGCTGACTTCGATTGAGAGGCTTCCTGAGTTTGAGGGGCTGCCTTAGTTTGAGCGGCTGCATCAGTTTGAGGGGCTGCCTTTGGTTGAGGCGCTCCCTTAGTTTGTGGGGCTGACTTACTTTTAGGGGCTGCATTAGTTTTAGAGTCTGCATAAGTTTGAGGGGCTGCCTTAGTTTGAGGGGATGGCTTAGTTTGAGGGGCTGCCTTTGATTGAGTGGCTGCATTAGTTTGAGAGTCTGCCTCTGATTCAGTGGCTGCATTATTTTGAGGGGCTGCCTTAGATTGAGGGGCTGCATTAGTTTGAGGGGCTGCATTAGTTTGAGGGGCTGCATTACTTTGAGGAGCTGCCTTAGTTTGAGGGGCTGCCTGAGATAGATTTCTGCATTAGTTTTAGGGGCTGCATTATTGAGGGGCTGTCTTAGTTTGAGAGGCTGCCTAAGTTTGAGGGGCTGCCTTAGTTTGAGAGTCTGCCATAGTTTGAGGGGCTGCCTTAATTTGAGCGGCTGCCTCAGTTTGAGGGGCTGAACAAAGAACAAAGAACGAAGATAATTACAGCACAGGAACTGGCCCTTCGGCCCTCCAAGCCTGCGCCGATCCAGATCCTCTCTCTGAACATGTCGCCTATTTTCTAAGGTTCTGTATCTCTTTTCTTCCTGCCCATTCATGGATCTGTCTAGATACATCTTAAAAGACGCCATCGTGCCCTCATCTGCCACCTCCGCTGGCAACGCGTTCCAGGCACCCACCACCCTCTGCGTAAAGAACTTTCCACGCATATCCCCCCTAAACTTTTCTCCTTTCACTTTGAACTCGTGTCCTCTAGTAGTTGAATCCCCCACTCTGGGAAAAAGCCTCTTGCTATCCACCCTGTCTATACCTCTCATGATTTTGTACACCTCAATCAGGTTCCCCCTCAACCTCCGTCTTTCTAATGAAAATAATCCTAATCTACTCAACCTCTCTTCATAGCTAGCGCCCTCCATAGCAGGCAACATCCTGGTGAACCTCCTCTGCACCCTCTCCAAAGCATCCACATCCTTTTGGTAATGTGGCGACCAGAACTGCACGCAGTATTCCAAATGTGGCCGAACCAAAGTCCTATACAACTGTCACATGACCTGCCAACTCTTGTACTCAATACCCCGTCCGATGAAGGAAAGCATGCCGTATGCCTTCTTGACCACTCTATTAACCTGCGTTGCCACCTTCAGGGAACAGTGGACCTGCACACCCAAATCTCTCTGTGCATCAATTTTCCCCAGGACTTTTCCATTTACTGTATAGTTCACTCTTGAATTGGATCTTCCAAAATGCATCACCTCGCATTTGCCCTGATTGAACTCCATCTGCCATTTCTCTGCCCAACTCTCCTATCTATCTATATTCTGCTGTATTCTCTGACAGTCCCCTTCACTATCTGCTACTCCACCAATCTTAGTGTCGTCTGCAAACTTGCTAATCAGTCCACCTATACTTTCCTCCAGATCATTAATGTATATCACAAACCACTGTGGTCCCAGCACGGATCCCTGTGGAACACCACTGGTCACACGTCTCCATTTTGAGAAACTCCCTTCGACTGCTACTCTCTGTCTCCTGTTGCCCAGCCAGTTCTTTATCCATCTAGCTAGTACACCTTGGACCCCATGCGCCTTCACTTTCTCCATCAGCCTGCCATGGGGAACCTTACTGAAGTCCATGTATATGACATCGACAGCCCTTCCCTCATCAATCAACTTTTTCACTTCCTCAAAGAATTCTATTAAGTTGGTAAGACATGACCTTCCCTGCACAAAACCATGTTGCCTATCACTGATAAGCCCATTTTCTTCCAAATGGGAATAGATCCTATCCCTCAGTATCTTCTCCAGCAGCTTCCCTACCACTGACGTCAGGCTCACCAGTCTATAATTACCTGGATTATCCCTGCTACCCTTCTTAAACAAGGGGACAACATTAGCAATTCTCCAGTCCTCCGGGACCTCACCCGTGTTTAAGGAAGCTGCAAAGATATCTGTTCAGGCCCCAGCTATTTCCTCTCTCGCTTCCCTCAGTAACCTGGGATAGATCCCATCCGGACCTGGGGACTTGTCCACCTTAATGCCCTTTAGAATACCCAACACTTCCTCCCTCCTTATGCCGACTTGACCTAGTGTAATCAAACATCTGTTCCCAACCTCAACTTCCGTCATGTCCCTCTCCTCGGTGAATACCGATGCAAAGTACTCGTTTAGAATCTCACCCATTTTCTCTGAGTCCAAGCATAACATTCCTCCTTTGTCCTTTAGTGGGCCAATCCTTTCTCTAGTTACCCTCTTTCTCCTTATATATGAATAAAAGGCTTTGGGATTTTCTTTAACCCTGTTTGCTAAAGATATTTCATGACCCCTTTTAGCCCTCTTAATTCCTCGTTTCAGATTGGTCCTACATTCCCGATATTCTTTCAAAGCTTCGTCTTTCATCAGCCGCCTAGACCTTATGTATGCTTCCTTTTTCCTCTTAGCTAGTCTCACAATTCCACCTGTCATCCATGGTTCCCTAATCTTGCCATTTCTATCCTTCATTTTCACAGGAACATGTCTCTCCTGCACGCGAATCAACCTCTCTTTGAAAGCCTCCCACATATCACATGTGGATTTACCTTCAAACAGCTGCTCCCAATCTACATTCCCCAGCTCCTGCCCAATTTTGGTATAGTTGGCCTTCCCCCAATTTAGCACTCTTCCTTTCAGACCACTCTCGTCTCTGTCAATTGAGGGGCTGCATAAGTTTGAGAGGCTGTCTTAGTTTGAGGGGCTGCCTTAGTTTGAGCGGCTGCCTTAGTTTGAGGGGCTGCCTTAGTTTGAGAGGCTGCCATAGTTTGAGGGGCTGCCTTAGTTTGAGCGGCTACCTTAGTTTGAGGGGCAGCTTTAGTTTGACCGGATGACTTAGTTTGAGCGGCTCGCATAGTTTGAGGGGCTGCCTTAGTTTGAGCGGTTGGCTTAGTTTGAGTGGCTGCCTTTGATTGAGTGGCTGCATTAGTTTGAGAGTCTGCCTTAGTTTGAGGGGATGCCTTAGTTTGAGGTGTTGGCTTAGTTCGAGTGGCTGCCTTTGATTGAGTGGCTGCATTAGTTTGAGGGGCTGGCTTAATTTAAGGGGCTGCCTTAGTTTGAGGGGCTGCATTAGTTTGTGGGGCTGACTTAGAATGAGGGGGTGCCTTAGATTGAGGGGCTGCATTAGTTTGAGGGGGTGCCTTAGTTTGAGAGGCTGCCTTAGTTTGAGGGGCTGCCTTAGTTTGAGCGGCTGCCTTAGTTTGAGGGACTGCATTAGTTTGAGGGGCTGCCTCAGTTTGAGGGGCTGCCTTAGATTGAGGGGCTGCATTAGTTTGAGTGGCTGCCTTAGTTTGAGCGGCTGCCTTAGTTTGAGGGGCTTCCTTAGTTTGAGAGGCTGCCTTAGTTTGAGGTGCTGCCTTAGTTTGAGGGGCTGCCTTAGTTTGAGGGGCTGCCTTAGTTTGAGAGGCTGCCTTAGTTTGTGCGGCTGCCTGAGTTTGAGGGGCTGCCTTAGTTTGTGGGGCTGCCTTAGATTGAGCGGCTGACTGAGTTTGAGAGGCTGCCTTAGTTTGAGCGGCTGCCTTAGTTTGAGGGTCTTCCTTACTTTGAGAGGCTGCCTTGGATTGACAGGCTGCCTTAGTTTGAGCGGCTGCCTTAGATTGAGAGGCTGCCTGAGTTTGAGGGGCTGCCTTAGTTTGAGTGGTTGCATTAATTTGAGGGGCTGACTTTGGTTGAGAGGCTCTCTTAGTTTGAGGGGCTGCCTTACTTTAAGGGGCAGTATTAGTTTGAGAGTCTACCTTAGTTTGAGGGGCTGCCTTAGTTTGAGGGGTTGGCTTAGTTTGAGGGGCTGCCTTTGATTGAGTGGCTGCATTAGTTTGAGAGACTGCCTTTGATTGAGTGGCTGCATTTGTTTGAGGTGCTGCCTCAGATTGAGGGGCTGCATTAGTTTGAGGGGCTGCCTTAGTTTGAGGGGCTGCCTTCGATTGAGGTGCTGCATTAGTTTGATGGGCTGCTTTAGTTTGAGCGGCTGCCTTAGTTGAGGGGCTGCCTTAGATTGAGGGGCTGCATTAGTTTGAGCGGCTGCCTTAGCTTGAGGGGCTGCCTTAGTTTGAGTGGCTGCCTTAGATTGAGCCGCTGCCTTAGTTTGAGAGGTTGCCTTAGTTTGAGAGTCTGCCTTAGTTTGAGAGGCTGCATTAGTTTGAGGGGTGCCTGAGTTTGAGGGGCTGCCTTGGACTGAGGGGCTGCATTAGTTTGAGCGGCTGTCTTAGTTTGAGGGGCTGCCTTAGTTTGAGCGGCTGCCTTAGTTTGAGAGGCAGCCTGAGTTTTAGGGGCTGCCTTGGACTGAGGGGCTGCATTAGTTCGATCGGCTGCCTTAGTTTGAGAGTCTGCCTCAGTTTGAGCGGCTGCCTTCGATTGAGGGTCTGCCTTCGTTTGAGCGGCTGCCTTAGTTTGAGAGGCTGCCTGAGTTTGAGGGGCTGCCTTAGTTTGAGCGGCTGCATTAGTTTGAGGGGCTGCCTTTGGTTGAGGGGCTCCCTTAGTTTGAGGGTGTGCCTTAATTTGAGAGGCTGCCTTAGTTTGACAGGCTGCATGAGTTTGAGGGGCTGCCTTAGTTTGAGCGGCTGCATTAGTTTGAGGGGTAGGCTTAGTTTGAGGGGCTGCCTTTGATTGAGTGGCTGCATTAGTTTGAGAGTCTGCCTTTGATTGAGTGGCTGCATCAGTTTGAGGGGCAGACTTAGTTTGAGGGGCTGACTTAGTTTGAGGGGCTGCATTAGTTTGATGGTCTACTTTTGTTTGAGCGGCTGCCTTAGTTGAGGGGCTGCCTTAGATTGAGCGGCTGACTTAGTTTGAGAGGTTGGCTTAGTTTGAGAGTCCGCCTTAGTTTGAGCGGCTGCCTTAGTTTGAGGGCCTGCCTTAGTTTGAGAATCTGCCTTAGTTTGAGCGGCTGCCTTTGTTTGAGGGTCTGCCTTACTTTGAGAGGCTGCCTGAGTTTGAGGGGCTGCCTTAGTTTGAGCGGCTGCATTAGTTTGAGGGGCTGCCTTTGGTTGAGGCGCTCACTTAGTTTGTGGGGCTGCTTTACTTTGAGGGGCTGCAATAGTTTTAGAGTCTGCCTTAGTTTGAGGGGCTGCGTTAGTTTGAGGGGTTGGCTTGATTTGAGGGGCTGCCTTTGATTGAGTGGCTGCATTAGTTTGAGAGTCTGCCTTTGATTGAGTGGCTGCATTATTTTGAAGGGCTGCCTTAGATTGAGGGGCTGCTTTAGTTTGAGATTCTGCCAAAGTTTGAGGGGCTGCCTTAATTTGAGGTGCTGCCTGAGATTGAGGCGCTGCCTTAGTTTGAGGGGCTGCCTTAGTTTGAGGGGCTGCCTTAGATTGAGGGGCTGCATTAGTTTGTTGGGCTGCTTTAGTTTGAGCGGCTGCCTTAGTTTGAGGGGCTGCCTTAGATTGAGGGGCTGCCTTAGATTGAGCGGCTGCCTTAGTTTGAGCGGCTGCCTTAGTTTGAGGGGCTGCCTTCGTTTGAGATGCTGCCTTAGTTTGAGAGGCTGCCTTATATTGAGGTGCTGCCTTGGTTTGAGGGACTGCCTTAGTTTTAGAGGCTGCCTTAGTTTGAGCGGCTGACTTAGTTTGAGGGGCAGCATTAGTTTGAGGGGGAGGCTTAGTTTGAGGGGCTGCCTTTGATTGAGAGGCTGCATTAGTTTGAGAGTCTGCCTTTGATTGAGTGGCTGAATTAGCTTGAGGGGCTGACGTAGTTTGAGGGGCTGCATTGATTTGTGGTGCTGCCTGAGATTGAGGGGCTACCTTAGTTTGAGGGGCTGCCTTAGTTTGAGTGGCTGCCTTAGATTGAGCGGCTGACTTAGTTTGAGAGGTTGCCTTAGTTTGAGAGTCTGCCTTAGTTTCAGCGGCTGCCTTAGTTTGAGGGTCTGCCTTACTTTGAGAGGCTGCCTTAGTTTGACAGGCTGCCTTAGTTTGAGCGGCTGACTTAGATTGAGAGGCTGCCTGAGTTTGAGGGGCTGCCTTAGTTTGAGCGGCTGCATTAGTTAGAGGGGCTGCCTTTGGTTGAGGCGCTCCCTTAGTTTGTGGGGCTGCCTTACTTTAAGGGGCTGCATTAGTTTGAGAGTCTGCTTTAGTTTGAGGGGCTGCCTTAGTTTGAGGGGATGGCTTAGTTTGAGGGGCTGCCTTTGATTGAGTGGCTGCATTATTCTGAGGGGCTGCCTTAGATTGAGGAGCTGCATTAGTTTGAGGGGCTGGCTTAGTTTAAGGGGCTGCCTTAGTTTGAGGGGCTGCATCAGTTTGAGGGGCTGACTTAGAATGAGGGGGTGCCTTACACTGAGGGGCTGCATTAGTTTGAGGGGGTGCCTTAGTTTGAGAGGCTGCCTTAGTTTGAGGGGCTGCCTTAGTTTGAGCGGTTGGCTTAGTTTGAGGGGCTGCCTTTGATTGAGTGGCTGCATTAGTTTGAGAGACTGCCTTTGATTGCGTGGCTGCATTAGTTAGAGGGGCTGACTTAGTTTGAGGGGCTGACTTAGTTTGAGGGGCTGACTTAGAATGAGGGGGTGCCTTAGACTGAGGGGCAGCATTAGTTTGAGGGGGTGCCTTAAATTGAGAGTCTGCCTTAGTTTGAGGGGCTGCCTTAGTTTGAGGGAATGGCTTAGTTTGAGGGGCTGCCTTTGATTGAGTGGCTGCATTAGTTTGAGAGACTGCCTTTGATTGAGTGGCTGCATTAGTTTGAGGGGCTGACTTAGTTTGAGGGGCTGACTTAGTTTGAGGGGCTGCATTTGTTTGAGGGCTGCCTTAGATTGAGGGGCTGCATTAGTTTGAGGGGATGCCTTAGTTTGAGGGGCTGCCTTAGATTGAGGGGCTGCATCAGTTTGAGGGGCTGACTTAGAATGAGGGGGTGCCTTACACTGAGGGGCTGCATTAGTTTGAGGGGGTGCCTTAGTTTGAGAGGCTGCCTTAGTTTGAGGGGCTGCCTTAGTTTGAGCGGTTGGCTTAGTTTGAGGGGCTGCCTTTGATTGAGTGGCTGCATTAGTTTGAGAGACTGCCTTTGATTGCGTGGCTGCATTAGTTAGAGGGTTGACTTAGTTTGAGGGGCTGACTTAGTTTGAGGGGCTGACTTAGAATGAGGGGGTGCCTTTGACTGAGGGGCAGCATTAGTTTGAGGGGGTGCCTTAGTTTGAGAGTCTGCCTTAGTTTGAGGGGCTGCCTTAGTTTGAGGGAATGGCTTAGTTTGAGGGGCTGCCTTTGATTGAGTGGCTGCATTAGTTTGAGAGACTGCCTTTGATTGAGTGGCTGCATTAGTTTGAGGGGCTGACTTAGTTTGAGGGGCTGCCTTAGTTTGAGGGGCTGCATTTGTTTGAGGGCTGCCTTAGATTGAGGGGCTGCATTAGTTTGAGGGGATGCCTTAGTTTGAGGGGCTGCCTTAGATTGAGGTGCTGCATTAGTCTGATGGGCTGCTTTAGTTTGAGCGGCTGCCTTAGTTGAGGGACTTCCTTAGATTGAGGGGCTGCATTAGTTTGAGCGGCTGCCTTAGTTTGAGGGGCTGCCTTAGTTTGAGGGGCTGCCTTAGATTGAGCGGCTGACTTAGTTTGAGAGTTTGCCTTAGTTTGAGAGTCTGCCTTAGTTTGAGCGGCTGCGTTAGTTTGAGGGTCTGCCTTACTTTGAGAGGCTGCCTTAGTTTGACAGGCTGCCTTAGTTTGAGCGGCTGCCTTCGATTGTGAGGCTGCCTGAGTTTGAGGGGCTTCCTTAGTTTGAGCGGCTGCATGAGTTTGAGGGGCTGCCTTTGGTTGAGGCGCTCCCTTAGTTTGTGGGGCTGCCTTACTTTAAGGGGCTGCATTAGTTTGATAGTCTGTCTTAGTTTGAGGGGCTGCCTTAGTTTGAGGGGATGGCTTAGTTTGAGGGGCTGCCTTTGATTGAGTGGCTGCATTAGTTTGAGAGTCTGCCTCTGATTGAGTGGCTGTATTATTTTGAGGGGCTGCCTCAGATTGAGGGGCTGCATTAGTTTGAGGGGCTGGCTTAGTTTAAGGGGCTGCCTTCGTTTGAGGGGCTGCATTAGTTTGAGGGGCTGACTTAGAATGAGGGGGTGCCTTAGATTGAGGGGCTGCATTTGTTTGAGGGGGTGCCTTAGTTTGAGAGGCTGCCTCAGTTTGAGGGGCTCCCTTAGTTTGAGCGGCTGCCTTAGTTTGAGGGGCTGCATTAGTTTGAGTGGCTGCCTTAGTTTGAGGGGCTGCCTTAGATTGAGGGGCTGCATTAATTTGAGCGGCTGCCTTAGCTTGAGCGGCTGCCTTCGTTTGAGGGGCTTCCTTAGTTTGAGCGGCTGCCTTACTTTGAGAGGCTGCCTTCGTTTGAGATGCTGCCTTAGTTTGAGAGGCTGCCTCAGATTGAGGTGCTAACTTAGTTTGAGGGGCTGCCTTAATTTGAGGGGCTGCCTTAGTTTGAGAGGCTGCCTTAGTTTGAGCGGCTGACTTAGTTTGAGAGGCTGCCTTATTTTGAGAGTCTGCCTTAGTTTGAGGGGCAGCCTTAGTTTGAGGGGTAGGCTTAGTTTGTGGGGCTGCCTTTGATCGAGAGGAAGCATTAGTTTGAGAGTCTGCCTTTGATTGAGTGGCTGAACTAGTTTGAGGGGCTGACTTAGTTTGAGGAGCTGCCTTAGATTGAGGAGCTGCCTTAGTTTGAGGGGCTGCCTTAGATTGAGGAGCTGCATTAATTTGATGGGCTGCTTTAGTTTGAGCGCATGCCTTAGTTGAGGGGCTGCCTTAGATTGAGGGGCTGCATTAGTTTGAGCGGCTGCCTTAGTTTGAGGGGCTGCCTTAGTTTGAGGGGCTGCCTCAGATTAAGCGGCTGCCTTAGTTTGAGAGTCTGCCTTAGTTTGAGCGGCTTCGTTAGTTTGAGGGGCTGCCTGAGTTTGAGATTCTGCCTTAGTTTGAGCGGCTGTCTTAGTTTGAGGGTCTGCCTTACTTTGAGAGGCTGCATTAGTTTGACAGGCTGCCTTAGTTTGACAGGCTGCCTGAGTTTGAGGGGCTGCCTTAGTTTAAGTGGCTGCATTTGTTTGAGGGGCTGCCTTTGGTTGTGGGGCTCCCTTAGTTTGAGGGGCTGCCTTACTTTAAGGGGCAGCATTAGTTTGAGAGTCTGCCTGAGTTTGAGGGGCTGCCTTAGTTTGAGGGGTTGGCTTAGTTTGAGGGGCTGCCTTTGATTGAGTGGCTGCATTAGTTTGAGAGACTGCCTTTGATTGAGTGGCTGCATTAGTTTGAGAGGCTGCTTTTGTTTAAGGGGCTTCCTTAGATTTAGGTGCTGCATTAGTTTGATGGGCTGTATTAGTTTGAGCGGCTGCCTTAGTTGAGGGGCTGCCTTAGATTGAGGGGCTGCATTAGTTTGAGCGGCTGCCTTAGTTTGAGGGGCTGCCTAAGATTGAGCGGCTGATTTAGTTTGAGAGGTTGCCTTCGTCTGAGAGTCTGCCTTAGTTTGAGCGGCTGCCTTAGTTTGATGGTCTACCTTCTTTTGAGAGGCTGCCTTAGTTTGACAGGCTGCCTTAGTTTGAGCGGCTGCCTTAGATTGAGAGGCTGCCTGAGTTTGAGGGGCTGCCTTAGTTTGAGCGGCTGCATTAGTTTGAGGGGCTGACTTTGGTTGAGGCGCTCACTTAGTTTGTGGGGCTGCCTTACTTTCAGGGTCTGCATTAGTTTTAGAGTCTCCTTAGTTTGAGGGGCTGCTTTAGTTTGAGGGGATGGCTTAGTTTGAGGGGCTGCCTTTGATTGAGTGGCTGCATTAGTTTGAGAGTCTGCCTCTGATTGAGTGGCTGCATTATTTTGAGTGGCTGCCTTAGAATGAGGGGCTGCATTAATTTGATGGGCTGCTTTAGTTTGAGCGGCTGCCTTAGTTGAGGGGCTGCCTCAGATTGAGGGGCTGCATTAGTTTCAGCGGCTTCCTTAGTTTGAGGGGCTGCCTTAGTTTGAGGGGCTGCCATAGATTGAGCGGCTGACTGGGTTTGAGAGGCTGCCTTAGTTTGAGAGTCTGCCTTAGTTTGAGCGGCTTCCTTAGTTTGAGGGGCTGCCTTAGTTTGAGAGTCTGCCTTAGTTTGAGCGGCTGCCTTAGTTTGAGGGTCTGCCTTACTTTGAGAGGCTGCCTTAGTTTGAGAGGCTGCCTGAGTTTGAGGGGCTGCCTTAGTTTGAGTGGCTGCATTTGTTTGAGGGGCTGCCTTTGGTTGAGGGGCTCCCTTAGTTTGAGGGGCTGCCTTACTTTAAGGGGCAGCATTAGTTTAAGAGTCTGCCTTAGTTGGAGGGGCTGCCTTAGTTTGAGGGGTTGGCTTAGTTTGAAAGGCTGCCTTTGATTGAGTGGCTGCATTAGTTTGAGAGACTGCCTTTGATTGAGTGGCTGCATTAGTTTGAGGGGCTGACTTAGTTTGAGGGGCTGACTTCGTTAGAGGGGCTGCATTTGTTTGAGGGGCTGCCTTAGATTGAGGGTCTGCATTAGTTTGAGGGGCAGCCTTAGATTGAGGGGCTTCCTTAGATTGAGGGGCTGCATTAGTTTGAGCGGCTGCCTCAGTTTGAGGGGCTGCCTTAGTTTGAGGGGCTGCCTGAGATTGAGCAGCTGACTTAGTTTGAGAGGTTGCCTTAGTCTGAGAGTCTGCCTTAGTTTGAGCGGCTGCCTTAGTTTGAGGTTCTGCCTTACTTTGAGATTCTGCCTTAGTTGGACAGGCTGCCTTAGTTTGAGCGGCTGCCTTAGATTGAGAGGCTGCCTGAGTTTGAGGGGCTGCCTTAGTTTGAGCGGCTGCATCAGTTTGAGGGGCTGCCTTTGGTTGAGGCGCTCCCTTAATTTGTGGGGCTGCCTTACTTTTAGGGGCTGCATTAGTTTTAGAGTCTGCATAAGTTTGAGGGGCTGCCTTAGTTTGAGGGGATGGCTTAGTTTGAGGGGCTGCCTTTGATTGAGTGGCTGCATTAGTTTGAGAGTCTGCCTCTGATTGAGTGGCTGCATTATTTTGAGTGGCTGCCTTAGATTGAGGGGCTGCATTAGTTTGAGGGGCTGCATTAGTTTGAGGGGCTGCATTACTTTAAGGAGCTGCCTTAGTTTGAGGGGCTGCCTTGGATTGAGTTCAGCATTAGTTTGAGGGGCTGCATTAGTTTGAGGGGCTGCCTTAGTTTGAGAGGCTTCCTAAGTTTGAGGTGCTGCCTTAATTTGAGCGGCTGCCTCAGTTTGAGGGGCTGAACAAAGAACAAAGACAATTACAGCACAGGAAGAGGCCCTTCGGCCCTCCAAGCCTGCGTCGATCCAGATCCTCTCTCTAAACATGTCGCCTATTTTCTAAGGTCCTGTATCTCTTTTCTTCCTGCCCATTCATGTCTCTGTCTAGATACATCTTAAAAGACGCCATCATGCCCGCATCTACCACCTCTGCTGGCAACGCGTTCCAGGCACTCACCACCCTCTGCGTAAAGAACTTTCCACGCATATCCCCCCTAAACGTTTCTCCTTTCACTTTGAACTCGTGTCCTCTAGTAATTGAATCCCCCACTCTGGGAAAAAGCCTCTTGCTATCCATCCTGTCTATACCTCTCATGATTTTGTACACCTCAATCAGGTCCCCCCTCAACCTCCGTCTTTCTAATGAAAATAATCCTAATCTACTCAACCTCTCTTCATAGCTAGCGCCCTCCATAGCAGGCAACATCCTGGTGAACCTCCTCTGCACCCTCTCCAAAGCATCCACATCCTTTTGGTAATGTGGCGACCAGAACTGCACGCAGTATTCCAAATGTGGCCGAACCAAAGTCCTACACAACTGTAACATGACCTGCCAACTCTTGTACTCAATACCCCGTCCGATGAAGGAAAGCATGCCGTATGCCTTCTTGACCACTCTATTTACCTGCGTTGCCACCTTCAGGGAACAGTGGACCTGCACACCCAAATCTCTCTGTGCATCAATTTTCCCCAGGACTTTTCCATTTACTGTATAGTTCACTCTTGAATTGGATCTTCCAAAATGCATCACCTCGCATTTTCCCTGATTGAACTCCATCTGCCATTTCTCTGCCCAACTCTCCAATCTATCTATATTCTGCTGTATTCTCTGACAGTCCCCTTCACTATCTGCTACTCCACCAATCTTAGTGTCGTCTGCAAACTTGCTAATCAGTCCACCTATACTTTCCTCCAAATCATTAATGTATATCACAAACAACAGTGGTCCCAGCACGGATCCCTGTGGAACACCACTGGTCACACGTCTCCATTTTGAGAAACTCCCTTCTACTGCTACTCTCTGTCTCCTGTTGCCCAGCCAGTTCTTTATCCATCTAGCTAGTACACCTTGGACCCCATGCGCCTTCACTTTCTCCATCAGCCTGCCATGGGGAACCTTATCAAACGCCTTCCTGAAGTCCATGTATATGACATCGACAGCCCTTCCCTCATCAATCAACTTTGTCACTTCCTCAAATAATTCTATTAAGTTGGTAAGACATGAAATTCCCTGCACAAAACCATGTTGCCTATCACTGATAAGCCCATTTTCTTCCAAATGGGAATAGATCCTATCCCTCAGTATCTTCTCCAGCAGCTTCCCTACCACTGACGTCAGGTTCACCGGTCTATAATTACCTGGATTATCCCTGCTACCCTTCTTAAACAAGGGGACAACATTAGCAATTCTCCAGTCCTCCGGGACCTCACCCGTGTTTAAGGATGCTGCAAAGATATCTGTTAAGGCCCCAGCTATTTCCTCTCTCGCTTCCCTCAGTAACCTGGGATAGATCCAATCCGGACCTGGGGACTTGACCACCTTAATGCCCTTTAGAATACCCAACACTTCCTCCCTCCTTATGCCGACTTGACCGAGTGTAATCAAACATCTGTTCCTCACCTCAACATCCGTCATGTCCCTCTCCTCGGTGAATACCGATGCAAAGTACTCGTTTAGAATCTCACCCATTTTCTCTGAGTCCAAGCATAACATTCCTCCTTTGTCCTTTAGTGGGCCAATCCTTTCTCTAGTTACCCTCTTTCTCCTTATATATGAATAAAAGGCTTTGGGATTTTCTTTAACCCTGTTTGCTAAAGATATTTCATGACCCCTTTTAGCCCTCGTAATTCCTCGTTTCAGATTGGTCCTGCATTCCCGATATTCTTTCAAAGCTTCGTCTTTCATCAGCCGCCTAGACCTCATGTATGCTTCCTTTTTCCTCTTAGCTAGTCTCACAATTTCACCTGTCATCCATGGTTCCCTAATCTTGCCATTTCTATCCTTCATTTTCACAGGAACATGTCTCTCATGCACGCGAATCAACCTCTCTTTGATAGCCTCCCACATATCACATGTGGATTTTCCTTCAAACAGCTGCTCCCAATCTACATTCCCCAGCTCCGGCCGAATTTTGGTATAGTTGGCCTTCCCCCAATTTAGCACTCTTCCTTTAGGACCACTCTCGTCTTTGACCATTGAGGGGCTGTCTTAGTTTGAGGGGCTGCCTTAGTTTGAGAGGCTGCCTCAGTTTGAGGGGCTGCCTTAGTTTGAGAGGCTGCCATAGTTTGAGGGGCTGCCTTAGTTTGAGCGGCTGCCTTAGTTTGAGGGGCTGCCTTAGTTTGACCGGATGACTTAGTTTGAGCGGCTCGCATAGTTTAAGGGGCTGCCTTAGTTTGAGGGGCTGCTTTACTTTGAGAGGCTGCCTTAGTTTGAGCGGTTGGCATAGTTTGAGAGGCTGCCTTTGATTGAGTGGCTGCATTAGTTTGAGTGTCTGCCTTAGTTTGAGGGGATGCCTTAGTTTGAGGTGTTGGCTTAGTTAGAGTGGCTGCCTTTGATTGAGTGGCTGCATTAGTTTGAGGGGATGGCTTAGTTTAAGGGGCTGCCTTAGTTTGAGTGGCTGCATTAGTTTGTGGGGCTGACTTAGAATGAGGGGGTGCATTAGATTGAGGGGCTGCATTAGTTTGAGGGGGTGCCTTAGTTTGAGAGCCTGCCTTAGTTTGAGGGGCTGCCTTAGTTTGAGCGGCTGCCTTAGTTTGAGGGGCTGCATTAGTTTGAGGGGCTGCCTTAGATTGAGGGGCTGCATTAGTTTGAGCGGCTGCCTTAGTTTGAGCGGCTGCCTTAGTTTGAGGGGCTTCCTTAGTTTGAGAGGCTGCCTTCGTTTGAGATGCTGCCTTAGTTTGAGAGGCTGCCTTAGTTTGAGGTGCTGCCTTAGTTTGAGGGGCTGCCTTAGTTTGAGGGGCTGCCTTAGTTTGAGAGGCTGCCTTAGTTTGAGCGGCTGCCTGAGTTTGAGGGGCTGCCTTAGTTTGTGGGGCTGCCTTAGATTGAGCGGCTGACTGAGTTTGAGAGGCTGCCTTCGTTTGAGCGGCTGCCTTAGTTTGAGGGTCTTCCTTACTTTGAGAGGCTGCCTTAGATTGACAGGCTGCCTTAGTTTGAGCGGCTGCCTTAGATTGAGAGGCTGCCTGAGTTTGAGGGGCTGCCTTAGTTTGAGTGGCTGCATTAGTTTGAGGGGCTGACTTTGGTTGAGGGGCTCTCTTAGTTTGAGGGGCTGCCTTACTTTAAGGGGCAGCATTAGTTTGAGAGTCTGCCTTAGTTTGAGGGGCTGCCTTAGTTTGAGGGGTTGGCTTAGTTTGAGGGGCTGCCTTTGATTGAGTGGCTGCATTAGTTTGAGAGACTGCCTTTGATTGAGTGGCTGCATTAGTTTGAGGGGCTGACTTAGTTTGAGGGGCTGACTTAGTTTGAGGGGCTGCATTTGTTTGAGGTGCTGCCTCAGATTGAGGGGCTGCATTAGCTTGAGGGGCTGCCTTAGTTTGAGGGGCTGCCTTAGATTGAGGTGCTGCATTAGTTTGATGGGCTGCCTTAGTTTGAGGGGTTGGCTTAGTTTGAGGGGCTGCCTTTGATTGAGTGGCTGAATTAGTTTGAGAGACTGCCTTTGATTGAGTGGCTGCATTAGTTTGAGGGGCTGACTTAGTTTGAGGGGCTGACTTAGTTTGAGGGGCTGCATTTGTTTGAGGTGCTGCCTCAGATTGAGGGGCTGCATTAGCTTGAGGGGCTGCCTTAGTTTGAGGGGCTGCCTTAGATTGAGGTGCTGCATTAGTTTGATGGGCTGCTTTAGTTTGAGCGGCTGCCTTAGTTGAGGGGCTGCCTTAGTTTGAGTGGCTGCCTTAGATTGAGCAGCTGACTTAGTTTGAGAGGTTGCCTTAGTTTGAGAGGCTGCCTTCGTTTGAGCGGCTGCCTTAGTTTGAGGGTCTGCCTTACTTTGAGAGGCTGCCTTAGTTTGAGGGGCTGCCTGAGTTTGAGGGGCTGCCTTGGACTGAGGGGCTGCATTAGTTTGAGTGGCTGTCTTAGTTTGAGGGGCTGCCTTAGTTTGAGCGGCTGCCTTAGTTTGAGAGTCTGCCTTCGTTTGAGCGGCTGCCATAGTTTCAGGGTCTGCCTTACTTTGAGAGGCTGCCTTAGTTTGAGGGGCTGCCTGAGTTTGAGGGGCTGCCTTGGACTGAGGGGCTGCATTAGTTTGAGCGGCTGTCTTAGTTTGAGGGACTGCCTTAGTTTGAGCATCTGCCTTAGTTTGAGAGGTTGCCTGAGTTTGAGGGGCTGCATTAGTTTGAGCGGCTGCATTAGTTTGAGGGGCTGCGTTAATTTGAGCTGCTGCTTTAGTTTGAGGGGCTGCCTTTGGTTGAGGGGCTCCCTTAGTTTGAGGGTCTGCCTTACTTTGAGAGGCTGCCTTAGTTTGACAGGCTGCCTGAGTTTGAGGGGCTGCCTTAGTTTGAGAGGCTGCCTGAGTTTGAGGGGCTGCCTTTGTTAAAGCGGCTGCATTAGTTTGAGGGGTAGGCTTAGTTTGAGGGGCTGCCTTTGATTGAGTGGCTGTATTAGTTTGAGAGTCTGCCTTTGATTGAGTGGCTGCATTAGTTTGAGGGGCAGACTTAGTTTGAGGGGCTGACTTAGTTTGAGGAGCCGCATTTGTTTAAGGGGTAGCCTTAGATTGAGGGGCTGCATTAGTTTGAACGGCTGCCTTAGTTTGAGGGGCTGCCTTAGATTGAGGGGCTGCATTAGTTTGATGGTCTACTTTAGTTTGAGCGGCTGCCTTAGTTGAGGGGCTGCCTTAGATTGAGGGACTGCATTAGTTTGAGCGGCTGCCATAGTTTGAGGGGCTTTCTTAGATTGAGCGGCTGACTTAGTTTGAGAGGTTGGCTTAGTTTGAGAGACCGCCTTAGTTTGAGCGGCTGCCTTTGTTTGAGGGCCTGCCTTAGTTTGAGAGTCTGCCTTAGTTTGAGCGGCTTCCTTTGTTTGAGGGTCTGCCTTACTTTGAGAGGCTGCATTAGTTTGAGGGGCTGCCTTTGGTTGAGGCGCTCCCTTAGTTTGTGGGGCTGCTTTACTTTGAGGGGCTGCAATAGTTGAGAGTCTGCCTTAGATTGAGGGGCTGCGTTAGTTTGAGGGGTTGGCTTAGTTTGAGGGGCTGCCTTTGATTGAGTGGCTGCATTAGTTTGAGAGTCTGCCTTTGATTGAGTGGCTGCATTATTTTGAAGGGCTGCCTTAGATTGAGGGGCTGCATTAGTTTGAGGGGCTGCATTAGTTTGAGGGGGTGCATTAATTTGAGGGGCTGCATTAGATTGAGGGGCTGCATTAGTTTGAGGGGCTGCATTAGTTTGAGGGGCTGCATTACATTGAGGGGATGCATTAGTTTGAGGGGCTGCCTTAGATAGAGTTCTGCATTAGTTTGAGGGGCTGCATTAGTTTGAGAGTCTGCCAAAGTTTGAGGGGCTGCCTTAATTTGAGGTGCTGCCTGAGATTGAGGCGCTGCCTTAGTTTGAGCGGCTGCCTTAGTTTGAGGGGCTGCCTTAGATTGAGGGGCTGCAATAGTTTGTTGGGCTGCTTTAGTTTGAGCGGCTGCCTTAGTTGAGGGGCTGCCTTAGATTGAGGGGCAGCATTAGTTTGAGCGGCTGCCTTAGTTTGAGGGGCTGCCTTAGTTTGAGGGGCTGCCTTAGATTGAGCGGCTGACTGAGTTTGAGAGGCTGCCTTAGTTTGAGGGGCTGCCTTAGTTTGAGAGTCTGCCTTAGTTTGAGCGGCTGCCTTTGTTTGAGCGTCTGCCTTACTTTGAGAGGCTGCCTAAGTTTGACAGGCTGCCTTAGTTTGAGCGGCTGCCTTAGTTTGAGAGGCTGCCTGTGTTTGAAGGGCTTCCTTAGTTTGAGTGGCTGCATTAGTTTGAACGGCTGCCTTTGGTTGAGGGGCTCCCTTAGTTTGAGGGGCTGCCTTACTTTAAGGGGCTGCATTAGTTTGAGAGTCTGCCTCAGTTTGAAGGGCAGCCTTAGTTTGAGGGGTTGGCTTAGTTTGAGGGGCTGCCTTTGATTGAGAGGCTGCATTAGTTTGAGAGTCTGCCTTTGATTGAGTCGCTGCATTAGTTTGAGGGCCTGATTTTGTTTGAGGGGCTGCATTTGTTTGAGGGGCTGCCTTAGATTGAGGGGCTGCCTTAGTTTGAATGGCTGCCTTAGTTTGAGGGGCTGCCTTAGATTGAGGGGCTGCATCAGTTTGAGGGGCTGCCTTAGATTGAGGGGCTGCAATAGTTTGTTGGGCTGCTTTAGTTTGAGCGGCTGCCTTAGTTGAGGGGCTGCCTTAGATTGAGGGGCTTCATTAGTTTGAGCGGCTGCCTTAGTTTGAGGGGCTGCCTTAGTTTGAGGGGCTGCCTTAGATTGAGCGGCTGACTGAGTTTGAGAGGCTGCCTTAGTTTGAGGGGCTGCCTTAGTTTGAGAGTCTGCCTTAGTTTGAGCGGCTGCCTTTGTTTGAGCGTCTGCCTTACTTTGAGAGGCTGCCTAAGTTTGACAGGCTGCCTTAGTTTGAGCGGCTGCCTTAGTTTGAGAGGCTGCCTGTGTTTGAAGGGCTTCCTTAGTTTGAGTGGCTGCATTAGTTTGAACGGCTGCCTTTGGTTGAGGGGCTCCCTTAGTTTGAGGGGCTGCCTTACTTTAAGGGGCTGCATTAGTTTGAGAGTCTGCCTCAGTTTGAAGGGCAGGCTTAGTTTGAGGGGTTGGCTTAGTTTGAGGGGCTGCCTTTGATTGAGTGGCTGCATTAGTTTGAGAGTCTGCCTTTGATTGAGTGGCAGCATTAGTTTGAGGGGCTGACTTAGTTTGAGGGGCTGCATTTGTTTGAGGGGCTGCCTTAGATTGAGGGGCTGCCTTAGTTTGAATGGCTGCCTTAGTTTGAGGGGTTGCCTTAGATTGAGTAGCTGCATCAGTTTGAGGGCTGCCTTAGTTTGAGGGGTTGGCTTAGTTTGAGGGGCTGCCTTTGATTGAGAGGCTGCATTAGTTTGAGAGTCTGCCTTTGATTGAGTCGCTGCATTAGTTTGAGGGCCTGATTTTGTTTGAGGGGCTGCATTTGTTTGAGGGGCTGCCTTCGATTGAGGGGCTGCCTTAGTTTGAATGGCTGCCTTAGTTTGAGGGGCTGCCTTAGATTGAGGGGCTGCATCAGTTTGAGGGGCTGCCTTAGATTGAGGGGCTGCAATAGTTTGTTGGGCTGCTTTAGTTTGAGCGGCTGCCTTAGTTGAGGGGCTGCCTTAGATTGAGGGGCTGCATTAGTTTGAGCGGCTGCCTTAGTTTGAGGGGCTGCCTTAGTTTGAGGGGCTGCCTTAGATTGAGCGGCTGACTGAGTTTGAGAGGCTGCCTTAGTTTGAGGGGCTGCCTTAGTTTGAGAGTCTGCCTTAGTTTGAGCGGCTGCCTTTGTTTGAGCGTCTGCCTTACTTTGAGAGGCTGCCTAAGTTTGACAGGCTGCCTTAGTTTGAGCGGCTGCCTTAGTTTGAGTGGCTGCCTGTGTTTGAAGGGCTTCCTTAGTTTGAGTGGCTGCATTAGTTTGAACGGCTGCCTTTGGTTGAGGGGCTCCCTTAGTTTGAGGGGCTGCCTTACTTTAAGGGGCTGCATTAGTTTGAGAGTCTGCCTCAGTTTGAAGGGCAGCCTTAGTTTGAGGGGTTGGCTTAGTTTGAGGGGCTGCCTTTGATTGAGTGGCTGCATTAGTTTGAGAGTCTGCCTTTGATTGAGTGGCTGCATTAGTTTGAGGGGCTGACTTAGTTTGAGGGGCTGCATTTGTTTGAGGGGCTGCCTTAGATTGAGGGGCTGCCTTAGTTTGAATGGCTGCCTTAGTTTGAGGGGTTGCCTTAGATTGAGTGGCTGCATCAGTTTGAGGGGCTGCCTTAGTTTGAGGGGCTGCCTTAGTTTGAGGGGTTGGCTTAGTTTGAGGGGCTGCCTTTGATTGAGTGGCTGCATTAGTTTGAGAGACTGCCTTTGATTGAGTGGCTGCATTAGTTTGAGGGGCTGCATTAGACTGAGGGGCTGCATTAGTTGATGGGCTGCATTATTTTGAGGTGCTGCCTTAGTTTGAGGGGCTGCCTTTGTTTGAGGGGTTGGCTTAGTTTGAGGGGCTGCCTTAGATTGAGGGGCTGCATTAGTTTGAGGGGCTGCATTAGTTTGAGGGGCTGCCATAGTTTGAGTGGCTGCCTAAGTTTGAGGGGCTGCTTTAGTTTGAGAGTCTGCCATAGTTTGAGGGGCTGCCTTAATTTGAGGTGCTGCCTGATATTGAGGCGCTGCCTTAGTTTGAGGGGCTGCCTTAGTTTGAGGGGCTGCCTTAGATTGAGGGGCTGCATTAGTTTGATGGGCTGCTTTAGTTTGAGCGGCTGCCGTAGTTGAGGGGCTGACTTAGATTGAGGGGCTGCCTTAGATTGAGCGGCCGACTGAGTTTGAGAGGCTGCCTTAGTTTGAGGGGCTGCCTTAGTTTGAGAGTCTGCCTTAGTTTGAGCGGCTGCCTTAGTTTGAGCGTCTGCCTTACTTGAGAGGCTGCCTTAGTTTGACAAGCTGCCTTAGTTTGAGCGGCTGCCTTAGTTTGAGAGGCTGCCTGTGTTTGAAGGGCTGCCTTAGTTTGGGTGGCTGCATTAGTTTGAACGGCTGCCTTTGGTTGTGGGGCTCCCTTACTTTGAGGGGCTGCCTTACTTTAAGGGGCTGCATTAGTTTGAGAGTCTGCCTTAGTTTGAAGGGCAGCCTTAGTTTGAGGGGCTGCATTTGTTTGAGGGGCTGCCTTAGATTGAGGGGCTGCATTAGTTTGAGGGGCAGCCTTAGTTTGAGGGGCTGCCTTTGATTGAGTGGCTGCATGAGTTTGAGAGTCTGCCTTTAATTGAGTGGCTGCATTAGTTTGAGGGGCTGACTTCGTTTGAGGGGCTGACTTAGTTTGAGGGGCTGCATTTGTTTGAGGGGCTGCCTTAGATTGAGGGGCTGCATTAGTTTGAGGGGCAGCCTTAGTTTGAGGGGCTGCCTTAGATTGAGGGGCTGCATTAGTTTGAGGTGCTGCCTTAGTTTGAGGGGCTGCCTTTGTTTGAGGGGTTGGCTTCGTTTGAGGGGCTGCCTTAGATTGAGGGGCTGCCTTAGTTTGAGGGGCTGCCTTAGATAGAGTTCTGCATTAGATTGTGGGGCTGCATTAGTTTGAGGGGCTGCCATAGTTTGAGAGGCTGCCTAAGTTTGAGGGGCTGCTTTAGTTTGAGAGTCTGCCATAGTTTGAGGGGCTGCCTTAATCTGAGGTGCTGCCTGAGATTGAGGCGCTGCCTTAGTTTGAGGGGCTGCCTTAGTTTGAGGGGCTGCCTTAGATTGAGGGGCTGCATTAGTTTGATGGGCTGCTTTAGTTTGAGCGGCTGCCGTAGTTGAGGGGCTGCCTTAGATTGAGTGGCTGCATTAGTTTGAGGGGCTGCATTAGATTGAGGGTCTGCATTAGTTGATGGGCTGCATTATTTTGAGGGGCTGCTTTAGTTTGAGGTGTTGGCTTAGTTTGAGGGGCTGCCTTAGATTGAGGTGCTGCATTAGTTTGAGGGGGTGCCTGAATTTGAGAGGCTGCCTGAATTTGAGCGGCTGCCTTAGTTTGAGCGGCTGCCTTAGTTTGAGCGGGTGCCTTAGTTTGAGAGTCTGCCTTCGTTTGAGCGGCTGGCTTACTTTGAGGGGCTGCCTTAGTTTGAGAGTCTGCCTTAGTTTGAGGGGTTGGCTTAGTTTGAGGGGCTGCCTTTGATTGAGTGGCTGCATTAGTTTGAGAGTCTGCCTTTGATTGAGTGGGTGCATTATTTTGAGGGGCTGCCTTAGATTGAGGGGCTGCATTAGTTTGAGGGGCTGCATTAGTTTGAGGGGGTGCATTAGTTTGAGGGGCAGCCTTAGATTGAGGGGCTGCATTACTTTGAGGGGCTGCATTAGTTTGAGGGGCTGCATTACTTTGAGGGGATGCCTTAGTTTGAGGGGCTGCCTAAGTTTGAGGGGCTGCTTTAGTTTGAGAGTCTGCCATAGTTTGAGGGGCTGCCTTAATTTGAGGTGCTGCCTGATATTGAGGCGCTGCCTTAGTTTGAGGGGCTGCCTTAGTTTGAGGGGCTGCCTTAGATTGAGGGGCTGCATTAGTTTGATGGGCTGCTTTAGTTTGAGCGGCTGCCGTAGTTGAGGGGCTGACTTAGATTGAGGGGCTGCCTTAGATTGAGCGGCCGACTGAGTTTGAGAGGCTGCCTTAGTTTGAGGGGCTGCCTTAGTTTGAGAGTCTGCCTTAGTTTGAGCGGCTGCCTTAGTTTGAGCGTCTGCCTTACTTGAGAGGCTGCCTTAGTTTGACAAGCTGCCTTAGTTTGAGCGGCTGCCTTAGTTTGAGAGGCTGCCTGTGTTTGAAGGGCTGCCTTAGTTTGGGTGGCTGCATTAGTTTGAACGGCTGCCTTTGGTTGTGGGGCTCCCTTACTTTGAGGGGCTGCCTTACTTTAAGGGGCTGCATTAGTTTGAGAGTCTGCCTTAGTTTGAAGGGCAGCCTTAGTTTGAGGGGCTGCATTTGTTTGAGGGGCTGCCTTAGATTGAGGGGCTGCATTAGTTTGAGGGGCAGCCTTAGTTTGAGGGGCTGCCTTTGATTGAGTGGCTGCATGAGTTTGAGAGTCTGCCTTTAATTGAGTGGCTGCATTAGTTTGAGGGGCTGACTTCGTTTGAGGGGCTGACTTAGTTTGAGGGGCTGCATTTGTTTGAGGGGCTGCCTTAGATTGAGGGGCTGCATTAGTTTGAGGGGCAGCCTTAGTTTGAGGGGCTGCCTTAGATTGAGGGGCTGCATTAGTTTGAGGTGCTGCCTTAGTTTGAGGGGCTGCCTTTGTTTGAGGGGTTGGCTTCGTTTGAGGGGCTGCCTTAGATTGAGGGGCTGCCTTAGTTTGAGGGGCTGCCTTAGATAGAGTTCTGCATTAGATTGTGGGGCTGCATTAGTTTGAGGGGCTGCCATAGTTTGAGAGGCTGCCTAAGTTTGAGGGGCTGCTTTAGTTTGAGAGTCTGCCATAGTTTGAGGGGCTGCCTTAATCTGAGGTGCTGCCTGAGATTGAGGCGCTGCCTTAGTTTGAGGGGCTGCCTTAGTTTGAGGGGCTGCCTTAGATTGAGGGGCTGCATTAGTTTGATGGGCTGCTTTAGTTTGAGCGGCTGCCGTAGTTGAGGGGCTGCCTTAGATTGAGTGGCTGCATTAGTTTGAGGGGCTGCATTAGATTGAGGGTCTGCATTAGTTGATGGGCTGCATTATTTTGAGGTGTTGGCTTAGTTTGAGGGGCTGCCTTAGATTGAGGTGCTGCATTAGTTTGAGGGGGTGCCTGAATTTGAGAGGCTGCCTGAATTTGAGCGGCTGCCTTAGTTTGAGCGGCTGCCTTAGTTTGAGCGGGTGCCTTAGTTTGAGAGTCTGCCTTCGTTTGAGCGGCTGGCTTACTTTGAGGGGCTGCCTTAGTTTGAGAGTCTGCCTTAGTTTGAGGGGTTGGCTTAGTTTGAGGGGCTGCCTTTGATTGAGTGGCTGCATTAGTTTGAGAGTCTGCCTTTGATTGAGTGGGTGCATTATTTTGAGGGGCTGCCTTAGATTGAGGGGCTGCATTAGTTTGAGGGGCTGCATTAGTTTGAGGGGGTGCATTAGTTTGAGGGGCAGCCTTAGATTGAGGGGCTGCATTACTTTGAGGGGCTGCATTAGTTTGAGGGGCTGCATTACTTTGAGGGGATGCCTTAGTTTGAGGGGCTGCCTTAATTTGAGGTGCTGCCTGAGATTGAGGCGCTGCCTTAGTTTGAGGGGCTGCCTTAGTTTGAGGGGCTGCATTAGTTTGAGGGGCAGCCTTAGTTTGTGGGGCTGCCTTAGATTGAGGGGCTGCATTAGTTTGAGGTGCTGCCTTAGTTTGAGGGGCTGCCTTTGTTTGAGGGGTTGGCTTCGTTTGAGGGGCTGCCTTAGATTGAGGGGCTGCCTTAGTTTGAGGGGCTGCCTTAGATAGAGTTCTGCATTAGATTGTGGGGCTGCATTAGTTTGAGGGGCTGCCATAGTTTGAGAGGCTGCCTAAGTTTGAGGGGCTGCTTTAGTTTGAGAGTCTGCCATAGTTTGAGGGGCTGCCTTAATCTGAGGTGCTGCCTGAGATTGAGGCGCTGCCTTAGTTTGAGGGGCTGCCTTAGTTTGAGGGGCTGCCTTAGATTGAGGGGCTGCATTAGTTTGATGGGCTGCTTTAGTTTGAGCGGCTGCCGTAGTTGAGGGGCTGCATTAGTTTGAGAGACCGCCTTTGATTGAGTGGCTGCATTAGTTTGAGGGGCTGTATTAGATTGAGGGTCTGCATTAGTTGATGGGCTGCATTATTTTGAGGGGCTGCTTTAGTTTGAGGTGTTGGCTTAGTTTGAGGGGCTGCCTTAGATTGAGGTGCTGCATTAGTTTGAGGGGGTGCCTGAATTTGAGAGGCTGCCTGAATTTGAGCGGCTGCCTTAGTTTGAGCGGCTGCCTTAGTTTGAGCGGGTGCCTTAGTTTGAGAGTCTGCCTTCGTTTGAGCGGCTGGCTTACTTTGAGGGGCTGCCTTAGTTTGAGAGTCTGCCTTAGTTTGAGGGGTTGGCTTAGTTTGAGGGGCTGCCTTTGATTGAGTGGCTGCATTAGTTTGAGAGTCTGCCTTTGATTGAGTGGGTGCATTATTTTGAGGGGCTGCCTTAGATTGAGGGGCTGCATTAGTTTGAGGGGCTGCATTAGTTTGAGGGGGTGCATTAGTTTGAGGGGCAGCCTTAGATTGTGGGGCTGCACTACTTTGAGGGGCTGCATTAGTTTGAGGGGCTGCATTACTTTGAGGGGATGCCTGAGTTTGAGGGGCTGCCTTAATTTGAGGTGCTGCCTGAGATTGAGGCGCTGCCTTAGTTTGAGGGGCTGCCTTAGTTTGATGGGCTGCCTTAGATTGAGGGGCTGCATTAGTTTGATGGGCTGCTTTAGTTTGAGCGGCTGCCTTAGTTGAGGGGCTGCCTTAGATTGAGGGGCTGCCTTAGATTGAGGGGCTGCATCAGTTTGATGGGCTGCTTTAGTTTGAGCGGCTGCCTTAGTTGAGGGGCTGCCTTAGATTGAGGGGCTGCATCAGTTTGAGCGGCTGCCTTAGTTTAAGGGGCTGCCTTAGTTTGAGGGGCTGCCTTAGATTGAGCGGCTGACTGAGTTTGAGAGGCTGCCTTAGTTTGAGGGGCTTCCTTAGTTTGAGAGTCTGCCTTAGTTTCAGCGGCTGCCTTAGTTTGAGCGTCTGCCTTACTTTGAGAGGCTGCCTTAGTTTGACAGGCTGCCTTCGTTTGAGCGGCTGCCTTAGTTTGAGAGGCTGCCTGTGTTTGAAGGGCTGCTTTAGTTTGACTGGCTGCATTAGTTTGAACGGCTGCCTTTGGTTGAGGGGCTCCCTTAGTTTGAGGGGCTGCCTTACTTTAAGGGGCTGCATTAGTTTGAGAGTCTGCCTTAGTTTGAAGGGCAGCCTTAGTTTGAGGGGTTGGCTTAGTTTGAGGGGCTGTCTTTGATTGAGTGGCTGCATTAGTTTGAGAGTCTGCCGTTGATTGAGTGGCTGCATTAGTTTGAGAGGCTGACTTAGTTTGAAGGGCAGCCTTAGTTTGAGGGGTTGGCTTAGTTTGAGGGGCTGCATTAGTTTGAGGGGCTGCCTTAGTTTGAGGGGCTGCCTTAGATTGAGGGGCTGCCTTAGTTTGAGAGGCTGCCTTAGTTTGAGGGGCTGCATTAGTTTGAGGGGTTGGCTTAGTTTGAGGGGCTGCCTTTGATTGAGTGGATGCATTAGTTGGAGAGACTGCCTTTGATTGAGTGGCTGCATTAGTTTGAGGGGCTGCATTAGATTGAGGGTCTGCATTAGTTGATGGGCTGCATTATTTTGAGGGGCTGCCTTAGTTTGAGGGGCTGCCTTTGTTTGAGGGGTTGGCTTAGTTTCAGGGGCTGCCTTAGATTGAGGGGCTGCATTAGTTTGAGGGGGTGCCTTAGTTTGAGAGGCTGCCTTAGTTTGAGGGGCTGCCTTAGTTTGAGCGGCTGCCTTAATTTGAGCGGCTGCCTTAGTTTGAGCGGCTGCCTTAGTTTGAGAGTCTGCCTTAGTTTGAGCGGCTGCCTTACTTTGTGGGGCTGCCTGAGTTTGAGAGTCTGCCTTAGTTTGAGCGGCTGCCTTAGTTTGAGGGTCTGCCTTACTTTTAGAGGCTGCCTTAGTTTGACAGGAAGCCTTAGTTTGAGAGGCTGCCTGAGTTTGAGCGGCTGCCTTAGTTTGTGCGGCTGCATTAGTTTGAGGTGTAGGCTTAGTTTGTGGGGCTGCCTCTGATTGAGTGGCTGCATTAGTTTAAGAGTCTGCCATTGATTGAGTGGCTGCCTTTGATTGAGTGGCTGCATTATTTTGAGAGTCTGCCTTAGCTTGAGCGGCTGCCGTACTTTGTGGGGCTGCCTTAGTTTGAGAGTCTGCCTTAGTTTGAGCGGCTGCCTTAGTTTGAGGGTCTGCCTTACTTTTAGAGTCTGCCTTAGTTTGACAGGAAGCCTTAGTTTGAGAGGCTGCCTTAGTTTGAGAGGCTGCCTGAGTTTGAGCGGCTGCCTTCGTTTGTGCGGCTGCATTAGTTTGAGGTGTAGGCTTAGTTTGTGGGGCTGCCTCTGATTGAGTGGCTGCATTAGTTTAAGAGTCTGCCTTTGATTGAGTGGCTGCCTTTGATTGAGTGGCTGCATTATTTTGAGGGGCTGACTTAGTTTGACTGGCTGACTTAGTTTGAGGGGCTGCATTTGTTTGAGGGGCTGCCTTAGATTGAGGGGCTGCATTAGTTTGAGGGGCTGCCTTTGTTTGAGCGGCTGCCTTAGATTGAGGGGCTGCATTAGTTTGAGAGGCTGCCTTAGTTTGAGAGTCTGTCTTAGTTTGAGCGGCTCCTTAAGTTTGAGAGTCTGCCTTAGTTTGACAGGCAGCCTTAGTTTGAGCGGCTGCCTTAGTTTCAGAGGCTGCCTGAGTTTGAGCGGCAGCCTTAGTTTGAGCGGCTGCATTAGTTTGAGGGGCTGCCTTAATTTGAACGGCTGCATTAGTTTGAGGGGCTGCCTTTGGTTGAGGGGCTCCCTTAGATTGAGGGTCTGCCTTACTTGAGAGGCTGCCTTAGTTTGTCAGGCTGCCTTAGTTTGAGGGGATGCCTTAGTTTGAGAGGCTGCCTGAGTTTGAGGGGCTCCCTTAGTTTGAGCGGCTGCATTAGTTTGAGGGGTAGGCTTAGTTTGAGGGGCTGCCTTTGATTGAGTGGCTGCATTAGTTTGTGAGTCTGCCTTTGATTGAGTGGCTGCATTAGTTTGAGGGGCTGCCTTAGTTTGAGGGGCTGCATTTGTTTGAGGGGCAGCCTTAGATTGAGGGGCTGCATTAGTTGAAGGGCTGCCTGAGTTTGAGGGGCTGCCGTAGATTGAGGGGCTGCATTAGTTTGATGGTCTGCTTTAGTTTGAGCGGCTGCCTTAGTTGAGGGGCTGCCTTAGATTGAGGGACTGCATTAGTTTGAGCGGCTGCCTTAGTTTGAGGGGCTGCCTTAGTTTGAGGGGCTGCCTTAGATTGAGCGGCTGACTTAGTTTGAGGGCCTGCCTTAGTTTGAGAGTCTGCCTTAGTTTGAGCGACTGCCTTAGTTTGAGGGTCTGCCTTACTTTGAGAGGTTGCCTTAGTTTGAGTCCGCCTTAGTTTGAGCGGCTGCCTTAGTTTGAGGGCCTGCCTTAGTTTGAGAGTCCGCCTTAGTTTGAGCGGCTGCCTTAGTTTGAGGGTCTGCCTTACTTTGAGAGGCTGCCTTAGTTTGAGGGGCTGCCTCAGTTTGAGCGGCTGCCTGAGTTTGAGGGGCTGCCTTAGTTTGAGCGGCTGCTTTAGTTTGAGGGGTAGGCTTAGTTTGAGGGGATGCCTTTGATTGAGTGGCTGCATTAGTTTGAGAGTCTGCCTTTGATTGAGTGGCTGCATTAGTTTGAGGGGCTGCCTTAAATTGAGGGGCTGCCTTAGTTGAGGGGCTGCCTTAGATTGAGGGACTGCATTAGTTTGAGCGGCTGCCTTAGTTTGAGGGGCTGCCTTAGTTTGAGGGGCTGCCTTAGATTGAGCGGCTGACTTAGTTTGAGGGCCTGCCTTAGTTTGAGAGTCTGCCTTAGTTTGAGCGGCTGCCTTAGTTTGAGGGTCTGCCTTACTTTGAGAGGTTGCCTTAGTTTGAGTCCGCCTTAGTTTGAGCGGCTGCCTTAGTTTGAGGGCCTGCCTTAGTTTGAGAGTCCGCCTTAGTTTGAGCGGCTGCCTTAGTTTGAGGGTCTGCCTTACTTTGAGAGGCTGCCTTAGTTTGAGGGGCTGCCTCAGTTTGAGCGGCTGCCTGAGTTTGAGGGGCTGCCTTAGTTTGAGCGGCTGCTTTAGTTTGAGGGGTAGGCTTAGTTTGAGGGGCTGCCTTTGATTGAGTGGCTGCATTAGTTTGAGAGTCTGCCTTTGATTGAGTGGCTGCATTAGTTTGAGGGGCTGCCTTAAATTGAGGGGCTGCCTTAGATTGAGGGGCTGCATTAGTTTGAGCGGCTGCCTTAGTTTGAGGGGCTGCCTTAGTTTGTGGGGCTGCCTTACATTGAGCGGCTGACTTAGTTTGAGAGGTTGGCTTAGTTTGAGAGTCCGCCTTAGTATGAGCGGCTGCCTTAGTTTGAGGGCCTGCCTCAGTTTGAGACTCTGCCTTAGTTTGAGCGGCTGCCTTAGTTTGAGGGTCTGCCTTACTTTGAGAGGCTGCCTGGGTTTGAGGGGTTGCCTTAGTTTGAGCGGCTGCATTAGTTTGAGTCGCAGCCTTTGGTTGAGGCGCTCCCTTAGTTTGTGGGGCTGCTTTACTTTAAGGGGCTGCAATAGTTTGAGAGTCTGCCTTAGTTTGAGGGGCTGCCTTAGTTTGAGTGGTTGGCTTAGTTTGAGGGGCTGCCTTTGATTGAGTGGCTGCATTAGTTTGAGAGTCTGCCTTTGATTGAGTGGCTGCATTATTTTGAGGGGCTGCCTTAGATTGAGGGGCTGCCTTAGATTGAGGGGCTGCATTAGTTTGAGGGGCTGCATTAGTTTGAGGGGCTACCTTAGATTGAGGGGCTGCATTAGTTTGAGGGGCTGCATTCGTTTGGGGGGCTGCATTACTTTGAGGGGATGTCTTAGTTTGAGGGGCTGCATTAGATAGAGTTCTGCATTAGTTTGAGGGGCTGCATTAGTTTGAGGGGCTGCCATAGTTTGAGAGGCTGCCTAAGTATGAGGGGCTGCTTTAGTTTGAGCGGCTGTCTTAGTTTGAGCGGCTGCCTCAGTTTGAGCGGCTGCCTTAGTTTGAGCGGCTGCCTGAGTTTGAGGGGCTTCCTTAGTTTGAGCGGCTGCCGTAGTTTGAGAGGCTGCCTTAGTTAGAGATGCTGCTGCCTTTGGTTGAGGCGCTCCCTTAGTTAGATGGGCTGTCTTAGTTTGAGCGGCTGTCTTAGTTTGAGGGGCTGACTCAGTTTGAGAGGCTGCCTGAGTTTGAGCGGCTGTGTTAGACTCAGGGGCTGCAGTAGTTTGAGTGGCTGTCTCAGTTTTAGAGGCTGCCTTAGTTTGAGCGGCTGCCTTAGTTTGAGGGGCTGCCTTAGTTTGTGCGGAAGACTTAGTTTGAGCGGCTGCCATAGTTTGAGGGGCTGCCTTAGTTTGAGCGGCTGCCTTAGTTTGAGCGGCTGCCTTGGTTTGAGGGGCTACATTACTTTGAGGGTCTGCCTTAGTTTAAGGGGCTGCGTTAGATTGAGGGGCTGCATTTGTTTGAGGGGCTGCATTACTTTGAGGGGCTGCCTTAGTTTGAGGTGCTGCCTTAGTTTGAGTGGTTGGCTTAGTTTGAGTGGCTGCCTTTGATTGAGTGGCTGCATTGGTTTGAGAGTCTGCCTTCGTTTGAGGGGATGCCTTAGTTTGAGGTGTTGGCTAGTTCGAGGGGCAGCCTTTGATTGAGTGGCTGCATTAGTTTGAGGGGCTGGCTTAGTTTAAGGGGCTGCCTTCGTTTGAGGGGCTGCATTAGTTTGAGCGGCTGTCTCAGTTTGAGGAGCTGCCTTAATTTGAGCGGCTGCCTTAGTTTGACTGGCTGCCTTAGTTTGAGGGGCTGCCTTAGTTTGAGGGGCTGCCTTGGTTTGAGTGGATGGCTTAGTTTGAGGGTCTGCCTTTGATTGAGTGGCTGCATTGGTTTGAGAGTCTGCCTTAGTTTGAGGGGATGCCATGGTTTGAGGTGTTGGCTTAATTAGAGGGGCTGCCTTTGATTGAGTGGCAACATTAGTTTGAGGGGCTGGCTTAGTTTAAGCGGCTGCCTTCGTTTGAGGGGATGCATTAGTTTAAGGGGCTGCCTTAGAATGAGGGGCTGCCATTGATTGAGGGGCTGCATTAGTTTGAGGGGCTGCATTAGTTTGAGCGGCTGCCTTAGTTTGAGCGGCTGCCTTAGTTTGAGGGGCTTCCTTAGTTCGAGCGGCTGCCATAGTTTGAGGGGCTGCCTTAGTTTGAGAGGCTGCCTTAGTTTGAGAAGCTGCCTTAGTTTGAGAGGCTGCCTTAGTTTGAGTTGCTGCCTTAGTTTGAGGGGCTGCCTTAGATTGAGGGGTTGCGTTAGTTTGAGAGTCTGCCTTCGTTTGAGTGGCTGCCTTAGTTTGAGGGGCTGCCTTAGTTTGAGAGTCTGCCTTAGTTCGAGCGGCTGCCTTAGCTTGAGAGGCCGCCTTAGTTTGACAGGCTACCTTAGTTTGAGCGGCTGCCTTAGTTTGAGAGATTGCCTGAGTTTGACAGGCTGCCCTGGTTTGAGGGCCTGCCTTACTTTGAAAGGCTGCCTTAGTTTGACAGGCTGCCTTAGTTTGAGCAGCTGCCTTAGTTTGAGAGGCTGCCTAAGTATGAGGGGCTGCCTTAGTTTGAGCTTCTGCATTAGTTTTCGGGGCTGCATTTGGTTGAGGCGCTCCCTTAGTTTGAGGGGCTGCCTTACTTTAAAGGGCTGCATTAGTTTGAGAGGCTGCCTTAGTTTGAGGGGCTGCCTTAGTTTGAGCGGCTGCCTTAGTTTGAGGGGCTGCATTAGTTTGAGCGGCTGCCTCAGTTTGAGCGGCTGCCTCAGATTGAGGGGCTGCATTAGTTTGAGCGGCTGCCTTTGTTTGAGAGGCTGCCTAAGTTTGAGGGGCTTCCTTAGTATGAGCGTTTGCCTTACTTTGAGAGGCTGCCTGAGTTGGAGGGGCTGCCTTAGTTTGAGCGGCTGCATTAGATTGAGGGGCTGCCTTTGGTTGAGGCGCTCACTTAATTTGTGGGGCTGCTATACTTTAAGGGGCTGCATTGGTTTGAGAGTCTGCCTTAGTTTGAGGGGCAGCCTTAGTTTGAGCGGCTGCCTTAGTTTTACGGGCTGCCTTAGTTTGAGGGGCTGACTTAGTTTGAGGGGCTGCCTTGGTTTGATGGGCTGCATTAGTTTGAGGGGCTGCCTTAGTTTGAGTGGATGGCTTAGTTTGAGGGGCTGCCTTTGATTGAGTGGCTGCATTGGTTTGAGAGTCTGCCTTAGTTTGAGGGGATGCCTTAGTTTGAGGTGTTGTCTTAGTTAGAGGGGCTGCCTTTGATTGAGTGGCTACATTAGTTTGAGGGGCTGGCTTAGTTTAAGCGGCTGCCATCGTTTGAGGGGATGCATTAGTTTGAGGGGCTGCCTTAGAATGAGGGGCTGCCTGAGATTGAGGGGCTGCATTAGTTTGAGGGGCTGCATTAGTTTGAGCGGCTGCCTTAGTTTGAGCGGCTGCCTTAGTTTGAGGGGCTTCCTTAGTTTGAGCGGCTGCCTTCGTTTGAGGGGCTGCCTTAGTTTGAGAGGCTGCCTTAGTTTGAGATGCTGCCTTAGTTTGAGAGGCTGCCTTAGTTTGAGTTGCTGCCTTAGTTTGAGGGGCTGCCTTAGATTGAGCGGCTGCCTTAGTTTGAGAGGCTGCCTGAGTTTGAGGGGCTGCCTTAGTTTGAGCGGCTGCATTAGTTTGAGGGGTAGGCTTAGTTTGAGGGGCTGCCTTTGATTGAGTGGCTGCATTAGTTTGAGAGTCTGCCTTTGATTGAGTGGCTGCATTAGTTTGAGGGGCTGCCTTAGTTTGAGGGGCTGACTTAGTTTGAGGGGCAGCATTTGTTTGTGGGGCAGCCTTAGATTGAGGGGCTGCATTAGTTTGAAGGGCTGCCTTAGTTTGAGGGGCTGCCTTAGATTGTGGGGCTGCATTAGTTTGATGGTCTGCTTTAGTTTGAGCGGCTGCCTTAGTTCAGGGGCTGCCTTAGGTTGAGGGACTGCCTTAGTTTGAGCGGCTGCCTTAGTTTGAGGGGCTGCCTTAGTTTGATGGGCTGCCTTAGATTGAGCGGCTGACTTAGTTTGAGAGGTTGCCTTAGTTTGAGAGTCCGCCTTAGTTTTAGCGGCTGCCTTAGTTTGAGAGTCTGCCTTAGTTTGAGCGGCTGCCTTAGTTTGAGGGTCTGCCTTACTTTGAGAGGCTGCCTGAGCTTGAGGGGCTGCCTCAGTTTGAGCGTCTGCCTGAGTTTGAGGGGCTGCCTTAGTTTGAGCGGCTGCATTAGTTTGAGGGGAAAGCTTAGTTTGAGGGGCTGCCTTTGATTGAGTGGCTGCATTAGTTTGAGTGTCTGCCTTTGATTGAGTGGCTGCATTAGTTTGAGGGGCTGCCTTCGATTGAGGGGCTGCCTTAGATTGAGGGGCTGCATTAGTTTGATGGGCTGCTTTAGTTTGAGCGGCTGCCTTAGTTGAGGGGCTGCCTTAGATTGAGCGGCTGACTTAGTTTGAGAGGTTGGCTTAGTTTGAGAGTCCGCCTTAGTTTGAGCAGCTGCCTTAGTTTGAGGGCCTGCCTCAGTTTGAGAGTCTGCCTTAGTTTGAGCGGCTGCCTTAGTTTGAGGGTCTGCCTTACTTTGGGAGGCTGCCTGGGTTTGAGGGGCTGCATTAGTTTGAGCGGCTGCATTAGTTTGAGTCGCTGCCTTTGGTTGAGGCGCTCCCTTAGTTTGTGGGGCTGCTATACTTTAAGGGGCTGCAATAGTTTGAGAGTCTGCCTTAGTTTGAGGGGCTGCCTTAGTTTGAGTGGTTGGCTTAGTTTGAGGGGCTGCCTTTGATTGAGTGGCTGCATTAGTTTGAGAGTCTGCCTTTGATTGAGTGGCTGCATTATTTTGAGGGGCTGCCTTAGATTTAGGGGCTGCCTTAGATTGAGGGGCTGCATTAGTTTGAGGGGCTGCAATAGATTGAGGGGCTACCTTAGATTGAGGGGCTGCATTAGTTTGAGGGGCTGCATTAGTTTGAGGGGCTGCATTACTTTGAGGGGATGCCTTAGTGTGAGGGGCTGCATTAGATAGAGTTCTGCATTAGTTTGAGGGGCTGCATTAGTTTGAGGGGCTGCCATAATTTGAGAGGCTGCCTAAGTATGAGGGGCTGCTTTAGTTTGAGAGTCTGCGTTTGATTGAGTGGCTGCATTAGTTTGAGCGGCTGCCTTAGTTGAGGGGCTGCCTTAGATTGAGGGACTGCATTAGTTTGAGCGGCTGCCTTAGTTTGAGGGGCTGCCTTAGATTGAGCGGCTGACTTAGTTTGAGAGGTTGGCTTAGTTTGAGAGTCCGCCTTAGTTTGAGCGGCTGCCTTAGTTTGAGGGCCTGCCTCAGTTTGAGAGTCTGCCTTAGTTTGAGCGGCTGCCTTAGTTTGAGGGCCTGCCTTACTTTGAGAGGCTGCCTGGGTTTGAGGGGTTGCCTTAGTTTGAGCAGCTGCATTAGTTTGAGTCGCTGCCTTTGGTTGAGGCGCTCCCTTAGTTTGTGGGGCTGCTTTACTTTAAGGGGCTGCAATAGTTTGAGAGTCTGCCTTAGTTTGAGGGGCTGCCTTAGTTTGAGTGGTTGGCTTAGTTTGAGGGGCTGCCTTTGATTGAGTAGCTGCATTAGTTTGAGAGTCTGCCTTTGATTGAGTGGCTGCATTATTTTGAGGGGCTGCCTTAGATTGAGGGGCTGCCTTAGATTGAGGGGCTGCATTAGTTTGAGGGGCTGCATTAGTTTGAGGGGCTACCTTAGATTGAGGGGCTGCATTAGTTTGAGGGGCTGCATTCGTTTGGGGGGCTGCATTACTTTGAGGGGATGTCTTAGTTTGAGGGGCTGCATTAGATAGAGTTCTGCATTAGTTTGAGGGGCTGCATTAGTTTGAGGGGCTGCCATAGTTTGAGAGGCTGCCTAAGTATGAGGGGCTGCTTTAGTTTGAGAGTCTGCCATAGTTTGAGGGGCTGCCTTAATTTGAGCGGCTGCCTTAGTTTGAGGGGCTGCTTTAGTTTGAGCGGCTGTCTTAGTTTGAGCGGCTGCCTCAGTTTGAGCGGCTGCCTTAGTTTGAGAGGCTGCCTGAGTTTGAGCGGCTGCCTTAGACTCAGGGGCTGCATTAGTTTGAGCGGCTGTCTCAGTTTTAGGGGCTGCCTTAGTTTGAGCGGCTGCCTTACTTTGAGAGGCTGCCTGAGTTTGAGGGGCTGCCTTAGTTTGAGCGGCTGCCTGAGTTTGAGGGGCTTCCTTAGTTTGAGCGGCTGCCGTAGTTTGAGAGGCTGCCTTAGTTAGAGATGCTGCTGCCTTTGGTTGAGGCGCTCCCTTAGTTAGATGGGCTGTCTTAGTTTGAGCGGCTGTCTTAGTTTGAGGGGCTGACTCAGTTTGAGAGGCTGCCTGAGTTTGAGCGGCTGTGTTAGACTCAGGGGCTGCAGTAGTTTGAGCGGCTGTCTCAGTTTTAGAGGCTGCCTTAGTTTGAGCGGCTGCCTTAGTTTGAGGGGCTGCCTTAGTTTGTGCGGAAGACTTAGTTTGAGCGGCTGCCATAGTTTGAGGGGCTGCCTTAGTTTGAGCGGCTGCCTTGGTTTGAGGGGCTGCATTACTTTGAGGGTCTGCCTTAGTTTAAGGGGCTGCCTTAGATTGAGGGGCTGCATTTGTTTGAGGGGCTGCATTACTTTGAGGGGCTGCCTTAGTTTGAGGTGCTGCCTTAGTTTGAGTGGTTGGCTTAGTTTGAGTGGCTGCCTTTGATTGAGTGGCTGCATTGGTTTGAGAGTCTGCCTTCGTTTGAGGGGATGCCTTAGTTTGAGGTGTTGGCTAGTTCGAGGGGCTGCCTTTGATTGAGTGGCTGCATTAGTTTGAGGGGCTGGCTTAGTTTAAGGGGCTGCCTTCGTTTGAGGGGCTGCATTAGTTTGAGCGGCTGTCTCAGTTTGAGGAGCTGCCTTAATTTGAGCGGCTGCCTTAGTTTGACTGGCTGCCTTAGTTTGAGGGGCTGCCTTAGTTTGAGGGGCTGCCTTGGTTTGAGGGGCTGCATTAGTTTGAGGGGCTGCCTTAGTTTGAGTGGATGGCTTAGTTTGAGGGTCTGCCTTTGATTGAGTGGCTGCATTGGTTTGAGAGTCTGCCTTAGTTTGAGGGGATGCCATGGTTTGAGGTGTTGGCTTAATTAGAGGGGCTGCCTTTGATTGAGTGGCAACATTAGTTTGAGGGGCTGGCTTAGTTTAAGCGGCTGCCTTCGTTTGAGGGGATGCATTAGTTTAAGGGGCTGCCTTAGAATGAGGGGCTGCCATTGATTGAGGGGCTGCATTAGTTTGAGGGGCTGCATTAGTTTGAGCGGCTGCCTTAGTTTGAGCGGCTGCCTTAGTTTGAGGGGCTTCCTTAGTTCGAGCGGCTGCCATAGTTTGAGGGGCTGCCTTAGTTTGAGAGGCTGCCTTAGTTTGAGATGCTGCCTTAGTTTGAGAGGCTGCCTTAGTTTGAGTTGCTGCCTTAGTTTGAGGGGCTGCCTTAGATTGAGGGGTTGCGTTAGTTTGAGAGTCTGCCTTCGTTTGAGTGGCTGCCTTAGTTTGAGGGGCTGCCTTAGTTTGAGAGTCTGCCTTAGTTCGAGCGGCTGCCTTAGCTTGAGAGGCCGCCTTAGTTTGACAGGCTACCTTAGTTTGAGCGGCTGCCTTAGTTTGAGAGATTGCCTGAGTTTGACAGGCTGCCTTGGTTTGAGGGCCTGCCTTACTTTGAAAGGCTGCCTTAGTTTGACAGGCTGCCTTAGTTTGAGCAGCTGCCTTAGTTTGAGAGGCTGCCTGAGTATGAGGGGCTGCCTTAGTTTGAGCTTCTGCATTAGTTTTCGGGGCTGCATTTGGTTGAGGCGCTCCCTTAGTTTGAGGGGCTGCCTTACTTTAAAGGGCTGCATTAGTTTGAGAGGCTGCCTTAGTTTGAGGGGCTGCCTTAGTTTGAGCGGCTGCCTTAGTTTGAGGGGCTGCATTAGTTTGAGCGGCTGCCTCAGTTTGAGCGGCTGCCTCAGATTGAGGGGCTGCATTAGTTTGAGCGGCTGCCTTTGTTTGAGAGGCTGCCTAAGTTTGAGGGGCTTCCTTAGTATGAGCGGCTGCCTTACTTTGAGAGGCTGCCTGAGTTGGAGGGGCTGCCTTAGTTTGAGCGGCTGCATTAGATTGAGGGGCTGCCTTTGGTTGAGGCGCTCCCTTAATTTGTGGGGCTGCTTTACTTTAAGGGGCTGCATTAGTTTGAGAGTCTGCCTTAGTTTGAGGGGCAGCCTTAGTTTGAGCGGCTGCCTTAGTTTTACGGGCTGCCTTAGTTTGAGGGGCTGACTTAGTTTGAAGGGCTGCCTTGGTTTGAGGGGCTGCATTAGTTTGAGGGGCTGCCTTAGTTTGAGCGGCTGTCTTAGTTTGAGGGGCTGACTCAGTTTGAGAGGCTGCCTGAGTTTGAGCGGCTGTGTTAGACTCAGGGGCTGCAGTAGTTTGAGCGGCTGTCTCAGTTTTAGAGGCTGCCTTAGTTTGAGCGGCTGCCTTAGTTTGAGGGGCTGCCTTAGTTTGTGCGGAAGACTTAGTTTGAGCGGCTGCCATAGTTTGAGGGGCTGCCTTAGTTTGAGCGGCTGCCTTGGTTTGAGGGGCTGCATTACTTTGAGGGTCTGCCTTAGTTTAAGGGGCTGCCTTAGATTGAGGGGCTGCATTTGTTTGAGGGGCTGCATTACTTTGAGGGGCTGCCTTAGTTTGAGGTGCTGCCTTAGTTTGAGTGGTTGGCTTAGTTTGAGTGGCTGCCTTTGATTGAGTGGCTGCATTGGTTTGAGAGTCTGCCTTCGTTTGAGGGGATGCCTTAGTTTGAGGTGTTGGCTAGTTCGAGGGGCTGCCTTTGATTGAGTGGCTGCATTAGTTTGAGGGGCTGGCTTAGTTTAAGGGGCTGCCTTCGTTTGAGGGGCTGCATTAGTTTGAGCGGCTGTCTCAGTTTGAGGAGCTGCCTTAATTTGAGCGGCTGCCTTAGTTTGACTGGCTGCCTTAGTTTGAGGGGCTGCCTTAGTTTGAGGGGCTGCCTTGGTTTGAGGGGCTGCATTAGTTTGAGGGGCTGCCTTAGTTTGAGTGGATGGCTTAGTTTGAGGGTCTGCCTTTGATTGAGTGGCTGCATTGGTTTGAGAGTCTGCCTTAGTTTGAGGGGATGCCATGGTTTGAGGTGTTGGCTTAATTAGAGGGGCTGCCTTTGATTGAGTGGCAACATTAGTTTGAGGGGCTGGCTTAGTTTAAGCGGCTGCCTTCGTTTGAGGGGATGCATTAGTTTAAGGGGCTGCCTTAGAATGAGGGGCTGCCATTGATTGAGGGGCTGCATTAGTTTGAGGGGCTGCATTAGTTTGAGCGGCTGCCTTAGTTTGAGCGGCTGCCTTAGTTTGAGGGGCTTCCTTAGTTCGAGCGGCTGCCATAGTTTGAGGGGCTGCCTTAGTTTGAGAGGCTGCCTTAGTTTGAGATGCTGCCTTAGTTTGAGAGGCTGCCTTAGTTTGAGTTGCTGCCTTAGTTTGAGGGGCTGCCTTAGATTGAGGGGTTGCGTTAGTTTGAGAGTCTGCCTTCGTTTGAGTGGCTGCCTTAGTTTGAGGGGCTGCCTTAGTTTGAGAGTCTGCCTTAGTTCGAGCGGCTGCCTTAGCTTGAGAGGCCGCCTTAGTTTGACAGGCTACCTTAGTTTGAGCGGCTGCCTTAGTTTGAGAGATTGCCTGAGTTTGACAGGCTGCCTTGGTTTGAGGGCCTGCCTTACTTTGAAAGGCTGCCTTAGTTTGACAGGCTGCCTTAGTTTGAGCAGCTGCCTTAGTTTGAGAGGCTGCCTGAGTATGAGGGGCTGCCTTAGTTTGAGCTTCTGCATTAGTTTTCGGGGCTGCATTTGGTTGAGGCGCTCCCTTAGTTTGAGGGGCTGCCTTACTTTAAAGGGCTGCATTAGTTTGAGAGGCTGCCTTAGTTTGAGGGGCTGCCTTAGTTTGAGCGGCTGCCTTAGTTTGAGGGGCTGCATTAGTTTGAGCGGCTGCCTCAGTTTGAGCGGCTGCCTCAGATTGAGGGGCTGCATTAGTTTGAGCGGCTGCCTTTGTTTGAGAGGCTGCCTAAGTTTGAGGGGCTTCCTTAGTATGAGCGGCTGCCTTACTTTGAGAGGCTGCCTGAGTTGGAGGGGCTGCCTTAGTTTGAGCGGCTGCATTAGATTGAGGGGCTGCCTTTGGTTGAGGCGCTCCCTTAATTTGTGGGGCTGCTTTACTTTAAGGGGCTGCATTAGTTTGAGAGTCTGCCTTAGTTTGAGGGGCAGCCTTAGTTTGAGCGGCTGCCTTAGTTTTACGGGCTGCCTTAGTTTGAGGGGCTGACTTAGTTTGAAGGGCTGCCTTGGTTTGAGGGGCTGCATTAGTTTGAGGGGCTGCCTTAGTTTGAGGGGCTGCCTTAGTTTGAGGGGCTGCCTTAGATTGAGCGGCTGCCTTAGTTTGAGAGGCTGCCTTAGTTTGAGAGGCTGCCTTAGTTTGAGTTGCTGCCTTAGTTTGAGGGGCTGCCTTAGATTGAGCGGCTGCCTTAGTTTGAGAGGCTGCCTGAGTTTGAGGGGCTGCCTTAGTTTGAGCGGCTGCATTAGTTTGAGGGGTAGGCTTAGTTTGAGGGGCTGCCTTTGATTGAGTGGCTGCATTAGTTTGAGAGTCTGCCTTTGATTGAGTGGCTGCATTAGTTTGAGGGGCTGCCTTAGATTGAGGGGCTGCCTTAGATTGAGGGGCTGCCTTAGTTTGAGCGGCTGCCTTAGTTTGAGGGGCTGCCTTAGATTGTGGGGCTGCATGAGTTTGATGGTCTGCTTTAGTTTGAGCGGCTGCCTTAGTTCAGGGGCTGCCTTATGTTGAGGGACTGCATTAGTTTGAGCGGCTGCCTTAGTTTGAGGGGCTGCCTTAGTTTGATGGGCTGCCTTCGATTGAGCGGCTGACTTAGTTTGAGAGGTTGCCTTAGTTTGAGAGTCCGCCTTAGTTTGAGCGGCTGCCTTAGTTTGAGAGTCTGCCTTAGTTTGAGCGGCTGCATAGTTTGAGGGTCTGCCTTACTTTGAGAGGCTGCCTGAGCTTGAGGGGCTGCCTCAGTTTGAGCGTCTGTCTGAGTTTGAGGGGCTGCCTTAGTTTGAGCGGCTGCATTAGTTTGAGGGGAAAGCTTAGTTTGAGGGGCTGCCTTTGATTGAGTGGCTGCATTAGTTTGAGTGTCTGCCTTTGATTGAGTGGCTGCATTAGTTTGAGGGGCTGCCTTCGATTGAGGGGCTGCCTTAGATTGAGGGGCTGCATTAGTTTGATGGGCTGCTTTAGTTTGAGCGGCTGCCTTAGTTGAGGGGCTGCCTTAGATTGAGGGACTGCATTAGTTTGAGCGGCTGCCTTAGTTTGAGGGGCTGCCTTCGTTTGAGGGGCTGCCTTAGATTGAGCGGCTGACTTAGTTTGAGAGGTTGGCTTAGTTTGAGAGTCCGCCTTAGTTTGAGCGGCTGCCTTAGTTTGAGGGCCTGCCTCAGTTTGAGAGTCTGCCTTAGTTTGAGCGGCTGCCTTAGTTTGAGGGTCTGCCTTACTTTGAGAGGCTGCCTGGGTTTGAGGGGCTGCCTTAGTTTGAGCGGCTGCATTAGTTTGAGTCGCTGCCTTTGGTTGAGGCGCTCCCTTAGTTTGTGGGTCTGCTTTACTTTAAGGGGCTGCAATAGTTTGAGAGTCTGCCTTAGTTTGAGGGGCTGCCTTAGTTTGAGTGGTTGGCTTAGTTTGAGGGGCTGCCTTTGATTGAGTGGCTGCATTAGTTTGAGAGTCTGCCTTTGATTGAGTGGCTGCATTATTTTGAGGGGCTGCCTTAGATTGAGGGGCTGCCTTAGATTGAGGGGCTGCATTAGTTTGAGGGGCTGCAATAGTTTGAGGGGCTATCTTAGATTGAGGGGCTGCATTAGTTTGAGGGGCTGCATTAGTTTGAGGGGCTGCATTACTTTGAGGGGATGCCTTAGTTTGAGGGGCTGCATTAGATAGAGTTCTGCATTAGTTTGAGGGGCTGCATTAGTTTGAGGGGCTGCCATAATTTGAGAGGCTGCCTAAGTATGAGGGGCTGCTTTAGTTTGAGAGTCTGCCTTTGATTGAGTGGCTGCATTAGTTTGAGCGGCTGCCTTAGTTGAGGGGCTGCCTTAGATTGAGGGACTGCATTAGTTTGAGCGGCTGCCTTAGTTTGAGGGGCTGCCTTAGATTGAGCGGCTGACTTAGTTTGAGAGGTTGGCTTAGTTTGAGATTCCGCCTTAGTTTGAGCGGCTGCCTTAGTTTGAGGGCCTGCCTCAGTTTGAGAGTCTGCCTTAGTTTGAGCGGCTGCCTTAGTTTGAGGGTCTGCCTTACTTTGAGAGGCTGCCTGGGTTTGAGGGGTTGTCTTTGTTTGAGCGGCTGCATTAGTTTGAGTCGCTGACTTTGGTTGAGGCGCTCCCTTAGTTTGTGGGGCTGCTTTACTTTAAGGGGCTGCAATAGTTTGAGAGTCTGCGTTAGTTTGAGGGGCAGCCTTAGTTTGAGCGGTTGGCTTAGTTTGAGGGGCTGCCTTTGATTGAGTGGCTGCATTAGTTTGAGAGTCTGCCTTTGATTGAGTGGCTGCATTATTTTGAGGGGCTGCCTTAGATTGAGGGGCTGCCTTAGATTGAGGGGCTGCATTAGTTTGAGGGGGTGCATTAGTTTGAGGGGCTACCTTAGATTGAGGGGCTGCATTAGTTTGAGGGTCTGCATTAGTTTGAGGGGCTGCATTACTTTGAGGGGATGCCTTAGTTTGAGGGGCTGCATTAGATAGAGTTCTGCATTAGTTTGAGGGGCTGCATTAGTTTGAGGGGCTGCCACAGTTTGAGAGGCTGCCTAAGTATGAGGGGCTGCTTTAGTTTGAGAGTCTGCCATAGTTTGAGGGGCTGCCTTAATTTGAGCGGCTGCCTTAGTTTGAGGGGCTGCTTTAGTTTGAGCGGCTGTCTTAGTTTGAGCGGCTGCCTCAGTTTGAGCGGCTGCCTTAGTTTGAGAGGCTGCCTGAGTTTGAGCGGCTGCCTTAGACTCAGGGGCTGCATTATTTTGAGCGGCTGTCTCAGTTTTAGGGGCTGCCTTAGTTTGAGCGGCTGCCTTACTTTGAGAGGCTGCCTGAGTTTGAGAAGCTGCCTTAGTTTGAGCGGCTGCCTGAGTTTGAGGGGCTTCCTTAGTTTGAGCGGCTGCCGTAGTTTGAGAGGCTGCCTTAGTTAGAGATGCTGCTGCCTTTGGTTGAGGCGCTCCCTTAGTTAGATGGGCTGTCTTAGTTTGAGCGGCTGTCTTAGTTTGAGGGGCTGACTCAGTTTGAGAGGCTGCCTGAGTTTGAGCGGCTGCCTCAGACTCAGGGGCTGCAGTAGTTTGAGCGGCTGTCTCAGTTTTAGAGGCTGCCTTAGTTTGAGCGGCTGCCTTAGTTTGAGGGGCTGCCTTAGTTTGAGCGGAAGACTTAGTTTGAGCGGCTGCCATAGTTTGAGGGGCTGCCTTAGTTTGAGCGGCTGCCTTGGTTTGAGGGGCTGCATTAGTTTGAGGGGCTGCCTTAGTTTAAGGGGCTGCCTTAGATTGAGGGGCTGCATTTGTTTGAGGGGCTGCATTACTTTGAGGGGCTGCCTTAGTTTGAGGTGCTGCCTTAGTTTGAGTGGTTGGCTTAGTTTGAGTGGCTGCCTTTGATTGAGTGGCTGCATTGGTTTGAGAGTCTGCCTTCGTTTGAGGGGATGCCTTAGTTTGAGGTGTTGGCTAGTTCGAGGGGCTGCCTTTGATTGAGTGGCTGCATTAGTTTGAGGGGCTGGCTTAGTTTAAGGGGCTGCCTTCGTTTGAGGGGCTGCATTAGTTTGAGCGGCTGTCTCAGTTTGAGGGGCTGCCTCAGTTTGAGCGGCTGCCTTAGTTTGAGGGGCTGCCTTAGTTTGAGGGGCTGCCTTAGTTTGAGGGGCTGCCTTGGTTTGAGGGGCTGCATTGGTTTGAGGGGCTGCCTTAGTTTGAGTGGATGGCTTAGTTTGAGGGGCTGCCTTTGATTGAGTGGCTGCATTGGTTTGAGAGTCTGCCTTAGTTTGAGGGGATGCCATGGTTTGAGGTGTTGGCTTTGTTAGAGGGGCTGCCTTTGATTGAGTGGCTACATTAGTTTGAGGGGCTGGCTTAGTTTAAGCGGCTGCCTTCGTTTGAGGGGATGCATTAGTTTAAGGGGCTGCCTTAGAATGAGGGGCTGCCATTGATTGAGGGGCTGCATTAGTTTGAGGGGCTGCATTAGTATGAGCGGCTGCCTTAGTTTGAGCGGCTGCCTTAGTTTGAGGGGCTTCCTTAGTTTGAGCGGCTGCCATAGTTTGAGGGGCTGCCTTAGTTTGAGTGGCTGCCTTAGTTTGAGATGCTGCCTTAGTTTGAGAGGCTGCGTTAGTTTGAGTTGCTGCCTTAGTTTGAGGGGCTGCCTTAGATTGAGGGGCTGCCTTAGTTTGAGAGTCTGCCTTAGTTTGAGTGGCTGACATAGTTTGAGCGGCTGCCTTCGTTTGAGGGGCTGCCTTAGTTTGAGAGTCTGCCTTAGTATGAGCGGCTGTCTTAGTTTGAGAGGCTGCCTGAGTTTGAAAGGCTGCCTTAGTTTGAGGGGCTGCCTTACTTTGAGAGGCTGCCTTAGTTTGAGAGGCTGCCTTAGTTTGAACGGCTGCCTCAGTTTGAGAGGCTGCCTGAGTTTGAGGGGCTGCCTTAGTTAGAGCGGCTGCATTAGTTTTAGGGGCTGCCTTTGGTTGAGGCGCTCCCTTAGTTTGAGGGGCTGCCTTACTTTAAGGGGCTGCATTAGTTTGAGAAGCTGCCTTAGTTTGAGGGGCTGCCTTAGTTTGAGCGGCTGCCCTAGTTTGAGGGGCTGCATTAGTTTGAGCGGCTGCCTTAGTTTCAGAGGCTGCCTCATATTGAGATGATGCATTAGTTTGAGCGGCTGCCTTAGTTTGAGGGGCTGCCTTAGTTTGAGGGGCTGACTTAGATTGAGCGGCTGACTTAGTTTGAGAGGCTGCCTGAGTTTGAGGGGCTGCCTTCGTTTGAGCGGCTGCATTAGTTTGAGAGGCTGCCTGGGTTTGAGGGGCTCCTTCGCTTGAGCGGCTGCATTAGTTTGACAGGCTGCCTGGGTTTGAGGGGCTGCCTTCGTTTGAGCGGCTGCATTAGTTTGAGAGTCTGCCTTTGATTGAGTGGCTGCATTAGTTTGAGGGGCTGACTTAGTTTGAGGGGCTGACGTAGTTTGAGGGGCTGCATTTGTTTGATGGGCTGCCTTAGATTGAAGGCTGCATTAGTTTGAGGGGCTGCCTTAGTTTGAGGGGCTGCCTTAGTTTGAGCGGCTGCCTTAGTTTGAGGGGTTGCCTTAGTTTGAGAGTCTGCCTTAGTTTGAGAGGCTGCCTTAGTTAGACAGGCTGCCTTAGTTTCAATGACTGCCTTAGTTGGAGAGGCTGCCTGAGTTTGAGGGGCTGCCTTTGGTTGAGGCGCTCCCTTAGTTTGTAGGGCTGCCTTACATTAAGGGGCAGCGTCAGTTTGAGAGTCTGCCTTAGTTTGAGGGGCTGCCTTAGTTTGTGGGGTTGGCTTAGTTTGAGGGGCTGCCTTTGATTGAGTGGCTGCATTAGTTTGAGAGTCTGCCTTTGTTTGAGTGGCTGCCTTAGTTTGAGAGGCTGCCTTAGATTGAGCGGCTGACTTAGTTTGAGAAGCTGCCTGAGTTTGAGAGTCTGCCTTAGTTTGAGCGGCTGCCTTAGTTTGAGGGGTTGCCTTAGTTTGTGAGTCTGCCTTAGTTTGAGCGGCTGCCTTAGTTTGAGGGGTAGGCTTAGTTTGAGGGGCTGCCTTTGATTGAGTGGCTGCATTAGTTTGAGAGTCTGCCTTTGATTGAGTGGCTGCATTAGTTTGAGGGGCTGCCTTAGATTGAGGGGCTGCCTTAGATTGAGGGGCTGCCTTAGTTTGAGCGGCTGCCTTAGTTTGAGGTGCTGCCTTAGATTGTGGGGCTGCATGAGTTTGATGGTCTGCTTTAGTTTGAGCGGCTGCCTTAGTTCAGGGGCTGCCTTATGTTGAGGGACTGCATTAGTTTGAGCGGCTGCCTTAGTTTGAGGGGCTGCCTTAGTTTGATGGGCTGCCTTCGATTGAGCGGCTGACTTAGTTTGAGAGGTTGCCTTAGTTTGAGAGTCCGCCTTAGTTTGAGCGGCTGCCTTAGTTTGAGAGTCTGCCTTAGTTTGAGCGGCTGCCTTAGTTTGAGGGTCTGCCTTACTTTGAGAGGCTGCCTGAGCTTGAGGGGCTGCCTCAGTTTGAGCGTCTGTCTGAGTTTGAGGGGCTGCCTTAGTTTGAGCGGCTGCATTAGTTTGAGGGGAAAGCTTAGTTTGAGGGGCTGCCTTTGATTGAGTGGCTGCATTAGTTTGAGTGTCTGCCTTTGATTGAGTGGCTGCATTAGTTTGAGGGGCTGCCTTCGATTGAGGGGCTGCCTTAGATTGAGGGGCTGCATTAGTTTGATGGGCTGCTTTAGTTTGAGCGGCTGCCTTAGTTGAGGGGCTGCCTTAGATTGAGGGACTGCATTAGTTTGAGCGGCTGCCTTAGTTTGAGGGGCTGCCTTAGTTTGAGGGGCTGCCTTAGATTGAGCGGCTGACTTAGTTTGAGAGGTTGGCTTAGTTTGAGAGTCCGCCTTAGTTTGAGCGGCTGCCTTAGTTTGAGGGCCTGCCTCAGTTTGAGAGTCTGCCTTAGTTTGAGCGGCTGCCTTAGTTTGAGGGTCTGCCTTACTTTGAGAGGCTGCCTGGGTTTGAGGGGCTGCCTTAGTTTGAGCGGCTGCATTAGTTTGAGTCGCTGCCTTTGGTTGAGGCGCTCCCTTAGTTTGTGGGTCTGCTTTACTTTAAGGGGCTGCAATAGTTTGAGAGTCTGCCTTAGTTTGAGGGGCTGCCTTAGTTTGAGTGGTTGGCTTAGTTTGAGGGGCTGCCTTTGATTGAGTGGCTGCATTAGTTTGAGAGTCTGCCTTTGATTGAGTGGCTGCATTATTTTGAGGGGCTGCCTTAGATTGAGGGGCTGCCTTAGATTGAGGGGCTGCATTAGTTTGAGGGGCTGCAATAGTTTGAGGGGCTATCTTAGATTGAGGGGCTGCATTAGTTTGAGGGGCTGCATTAGTTTGAGGGGCTGCATTACTTTGAGGGGATGCCTTAGTTTGAGGGGCTGCATTAGATAGAGTTCTGCATTAGTTTGAGGGGCTGCATTAGTTTGAGGGGCTGCCATAATTTGAGAGGCTGCCTAAGTATGAGGGGCTGCTTTAGTTTGAGAGTCTGCCTTTGATTGAGTGGCTGCATTAGTTTGAGCGGCTGCCTTAGTTGAGGGGCTGCCTTAGATTGAGGGACTGCATTAGTTTGAGCGGCTGCCTTAGTTTGAGGGGCTGCCTTAGATTGAGCGGCTGACTTAGTTTGAGAGGTTGGCTTAGTTTGAGATTCCGCCTTAGTTTGAGCGGCTGCCTTAGTTTGAGGGCCTGCCTCAGTTTGAGAGTCTGCCTTAGTTTGAGCGGCTGCCTTAGTTTGAGGGTCTGCCTTACTTTGAGAGGCTGCCTGGGTTTGAGCGGTTGTCTTAGTTTGAGCGGCTGCATTAGTTTGAGTCGCTGACTTTGGTTGAGGCGCTCCCTTAGTTTGTGGGGCTGCTTTACTTTAAGGGGCTGCAATAGTTTGAGAGTCTGCGTTAGTTTGAGGGGCAGCCTTAGTTTGAGTGGTTGGCTTAGTTTGAGGGGCTGCCTTTGATTGAGTGGCTGCATTAGTTTGAGAGTCTGCCTTTGATTGAGTGGCTGCATTATTTTGAGGGGCTGCCTTAGATTGAGGGGCTGCCTTAGATTGAGGGGCTGCATTAGTTGGAGGGGGTGCATTAGTTTGAGGGGCTACCTTAGATTGAGGGGCTGCATTAGTTTGAGGGTCTGCATTAGTTTGAGGGGCTGCATTACTTTGAGGGGATGCCTTAGTTTGAGGGGCTGCATTAGATAGAGTTCTGCATTAGTTTGAGGGGCTGCATTAGTTAGAGGGGCTGCCACAGTTTGAGAGGCTGCCTAAGTATGAGGGGCTGCTTTAGTTTGAGAGTCTGCCATAGTTTGAGGGGCTGCCTTAATTTGAGCGGCTGCCTTAGTTTGAGGGGCTGCTTTAGTTTGAGCGGCTGTCTTAGTTTGAGCGGCTGCCTCAGTTTGAGCGGCTGCCTTAGTTTGAGAGGCTGCCTGAGTTTGAGCGGCTGCCTTAGACTCAGGGGCTGCATTATTTTGAGCGGCTGTCTCAGTTTTAGGGGCTGCCTTAGTTTGAGCGGCTGCCTTACTTTGAGAGGCTGCCTGAGTTTGAGAAGCTGCCTTAGTTTGAGCGGCTGCCTGAGTTTGAGGGGCTTCCTTAGTTTGAGCGGCTGCCGTAGTTTGAGAGGCTGCCTTAGTTAGAGATGCTGCTGCCTTTGGTTGAGGCGCTCCCTTAGTTAGATGGGCTGTCTTAGTTTGAGCGGCTGTCTTAGTTTGAGGGGCTGACTCAGTTTGAGAGGCTGCCTGAGTTTGAGCGGCTGCCTCAGACTCAGGGGCTGCAGTAGTTTGAGCGGCTGTCTCAGTTTTAGAGGCTGCCTTAGTTTGAGCGGCCGCCTTAGTTTGAGGGGCTGCCTTAGTTTGAGCGGAAGACTTAGTTTGAGCGGCTGCCATAGTTTGAGGGGCTGCCTTAGTTTGAGCGGCTGCCTTGGTTTGAGGGGCTGCATTAGTTTGAGGGGCTGCCTTAGTTTAAGGGGCTGCCTTAGATTGAGGGGCTGCATTTGTTTGAGGGGCTGCATTACTTTGAGGGGCTGCCTTAGTTTGAGGTGCTGCCTTAGTTTGAGTGGTTGGCTTAGTTTGAGTGGCTGCCTTTGATTGAGTGGCTGCATTGGTTTGAGAGTCTGCCTTCGTTTGAGGGGATGCCTTAGTTTGAGGTGTTGGCTAGTTCGAGGGGCTGCCTTTGATTGAGTGGCTGCATTAGTTTGAGGGGCTGGCTTAGTTTAAGGGGCTGCCTTCGTTTGAGGGGCTGCATTAGTTTGAGCGGCTGTCTCAGTTTGAGGGGCTGCCTCAGTTTGAGCGGCTGCCTTAGTTTGAGGGGCTGCCTTAGTTTGAGGGGCTGCCTTGGTTTGAGGGGCTGCATTAGTTTGAGGGGCTGCCTTAGTTTGAGTGGATGGCTTAGTTTGAGGGGCTGCCTTTGATTGAGTGGCTGCATTGGTTTGAGAGTCTGCCTTAGTTTGAGGGGATGCCATGGTTTGAGGTGTTGGCTTTGTTAGAGGGGCTGCCTTTGATTGAGTGGCTACATTAGTTTGAGGGGCTGGCTTAGTTTAAGCGGCTGCCTTCGTTTGAGGGGATGCATTAGTTTAAGGGGCTGCCTTAGAATGAGGGGCTGCCATTGATTGAGGGGCTGCATTAGTTTGAGGGGCTGCATTAGTATGAGCGGCTGCCTTAGTTTGAGCGGCTGCCTTAGTTTGAGGGGCTTCCTTAGATTGAGCGGCTGCCATAGTTTGAGGGGCTGCCTTAGTTTGAGTGGCTGCCTTAGTTTGAGATGCTGCCTTAGTTTGAGAGGCTGCGTTAGTTTGAGTTGCTGCCTTAGTTTGAGGGGCTGCCTTAGATTGAGGGGCTGCCTTAGTTTGAGAGTCTGCCTTAGTTTGAGTGGCTGACATAGTTTGAGCGGCTGCCTTCGTTTGAGGGGCTGCCTTAGTTTGAGAGTCTGCCTTAGTATGAGCGGCTGTCTTAGTTTGAGAGGCTGCCTGAGTTTGAAAGGCTGCCTTAGTTTGAGGGGCTGCCTTACTTTGAGAGGCTGCCTTAGTTTGAGAGGCTGCCTTAGTTTGAACGGCTGCCTCAGTTTGAGAGGCTGCCTGAGTTTGAGGGGCTGCCTTAGTTAGAGCGGCTGCATTAGTTTTAGGGGCAGCCTTTGGTTGAGGCGCTCCCTTAGTTTGAGGGGCTGCCTTACTTTAAGGGGCTGCATTAGTTTGAGAAGCTGCCTTAGTTTGAGGGGCTGCCTTAGTTTGAGCGGCTGCCCTAGTTTGAGGGGCTGCATTAGTTTGAGCGGTTGCCTTAGTTTCAGAGGCTGCCTCATATTGAGATGATGCATTAGTTTGAGCGGCTGCCTTAGTTTGAGGGGCTGCCTTAGTTTGAGGGGCTGACTTAGATTGAGCGGCTGACTTAGTTTGAGAGGCTGCCTGAGTTTGAGGGGCTGCCTTCGTTTGAGCGGCTGCATTAGTTTGAGAGGCTGCCTGGGTTTGAGGGGCTCCTTCGCTTGAGCGGCTGCATTAGTTTGACAGGCTGCCTGGGTTTGAGGGGCTGCCTTCGTTTGAGCGGCTGCATTAGTTTGAGAGTCTGCCTTTGATTGAGTGGCTGCATTAGTTTGAGGGGCTGACTTAGTTTGAGGGGCTGACGTAGTTTGAGGGGCTGCATTTGTTTGATGGGCTGCCTTAGATTGAAGGCTGCATTAGTTTGAGGGGCTGCCTTAGTTTGAGGGGCTGCCTTAGTTTGAGCGGCTGCCTTAGTTTGAGGGGTTGCCTTAGTTTGAGAGTCTGCCTTAGTTTGAGAGGCTGCCTTAGTTAGACAGGCTGCCTTAGTTTCAATGACTGCCTTAGTTTGAGAGGCTGCCTGAGTTTGAGGGGCTGCCTTTGGTTGAGGCGCTCCCTTAGTTTGTAGGGCTGCCTTACATTAAGGGGCAGCGTCAGTTTGAGAGTCTGCCTTAGTTTGAGGGGCTGCCTCAGTTTGTGGGGTTGGCTTAGTTTGAGGGGCTGCCTTTGATTGAGTGGCTGCATTAGTTTGAGAGTCTGCCTTTGTTTGAGTGGCTGCCTTAGTTTGAGAGGCTGCCTTAGATTGAGCGGCTGACTTAGTTTGAGAAGCTGCCTGAGTTTGAGAGTCTGCCTTAGTTTGAGCGGCTGCCTTAGTTTGAGGGGTTGCCTTAGTTTGTGAGTCTGCCTTAGTTTGAGCGGCTGCCTTAGTTTGACAGGCTGCCTTAGTTTCAACGACTGCCTTAGCTTGAGAGGCTGCCTGAGTTTGAGGGGCTGCCTTTGGTTGAGGCGCTCCCTTAGTTTGTAGGGCTGCCTTACATTAAGGGGCAGCGTCAGTTTGAGAGTCTGCCTTAGTTTGAGGGGCTGCCTTAGTTTGTGGGGTTGGCTTAGTTTGAGGGGCTGCCTTTGATTGAGTGGCTGCATTAGTTTGAGAGTCTGCCTTTGATTGAGTCGCTGCCTTAGTTTGAGGGCTGCCTTTGATTGAGGGGCTGCATTAGTTTGAGGGGCCGCATTAGTTTGAGTGGTTGCCTTAGTTTGAGGGGCTGCCTTAGATAGAGTTCTGCATTAGTTTGAGGGGCTGCATTAGTTTAAGGGGCAGCCTTAGTTTGAGATGCTGCCAAAGTTTGAGGGGCTCCCTTCGTTTGAGAGTCTGCCATAGTTTGAGGGTCTGCCGTCATTTGAGCGGCTGCCTTAGTTTGAGGGGCTGCATTAGTTTGAGCGACTGTCTTAGTTTGAGGGGCTGCCTTTGTTTGTGCGGCTGCCTCAGATTGAGAGGCTGCCTGAGTTTGAGGGGCTGCTTTAGACTGAGGGGCTGCATTAGTTTGAGCGGCTGTCTCAGTTTGAGGGGCTGCATTAGTTTGAGCGGCTGCCTGAGTTTGAGGGGCTGCCTGAGTTTGAGCGGCTGCCTTGGTTTGAGAGGCTGCATTAGTTTGAGGGGCTGTCTTAGATTAAGGGGCTGCCTTAGACTGAGGGGCGGCATTAGTTTGAGAGTCTGCCTTAGTTTGAGGGGATGCCTTAGTTTGAGGGGTTGGCTTTGTTTGATGGGCTGCCTTAGATTGAGTGGCTGCATTAGTTTGAGAGTCTGCCTTAATATGAGGGGATGCCTTAGTTTGATGGGTTGGCTTAGTTAGAGGGGCTGCCTTAGTTTGAGGGGCTGCCTTTGGTTGAGGCGCTCCCTTAGTTTGAGAGTCTGCCTTAGTTTGAGCGGCTGCCTGAGTTTGAGGGGTTGCCTTAGTTTGAGAGTCTGCCTTAGTTTGAGGGGCTGCATTAGTTTGACAGGCTGCCTTAGTTTCAGCGGCTGCCTTAGTTTGAGAGGCTGCCTGAGTTTGAGGGGCTGCCTTAGTTTGAGGGGCTGCATTAGTTTGAGGTGCTGCCTCAGTTTGAGGGGCTGCCTCAGATAGAGTTCTGCATTAGTTTGAGGGGCTGCATTTGTTTAAGGGGCAGCCTTGGTTTGAGAGGCTGCCTAAGTTTGAGGGGCTGCCTTCTTTTGAGAGTCTGCCATAGTTTGAGGGGCTGCCTTAATTTGAGCGGCTGCCTTAGTTTGAGGGGGTGCATTAGTTTGAGCGACTGTCTTAGTTTGAGGGGCTGCCTTAGTTTGAGCGGCTTCCTTAGATTGAGAGGCTACCTGAGTTTGAGTGGCTGCTTTAGACTGAGGGGCTGCATTAGTTTGAGCGGCTGTCTCAGTTTGTGGGGCTGCCTTAGTTTGAGCGGCTGCCTGAGTTTGAGGGGCTGCCTTAGTTTGAGCGGCTGCCTTAGTTTGAGGGGCTGCCTTAGTTTGAGCGGCTGCCTTAGTTTGAGGGGCTGCCTTAGTTTGAGGGGCTGCCTTAGATTGAGCGGCTGACTTAGTTTGAGAGGCTGCCTGAGTTTGAGAGTCTGCCTGAGTTTGAGAGTCTGCCTTAGTTTGAGGGGCTGCATTAGTTTGATGGGATGCTTTATTTTGAGCGGCTGCCTTAGTTGTGGGGCTGCCTGAGATTGAGGGGCTGCATTAGTTTGAGCGGCTGCCTTAGTTTGAGGGGCTGCCTTAGATTGAGCGGCTGACTTAGTTTGAGAGGCTGTCTGAGTTTGAGAGTCTGCCTTGGTTTGAGCGGCTGCCTTAGTTTGAGGGGTTGCCTTAGTTGAGAGTCTGCCTTAGTTTGAGGGGCTGCCTTTGGTTGAGGCGCTCCCTTAGTTTGTAGGGCTGCCTTACTTTAAGGGGCAGCGTCAGTTTGAGAGTCTGCCTTAGTTTGAGGGGCTGCCTTAGTTTGTTGGGTTGGCTTAGTTTGAGGGGCTGCCTTTGATTGAGTGGCTGCATTAGTTTGAGAGTCTGCCTTTGATTGATTGGCTGCCTTAGTTTGAGGGGCTGCCTTTGATTGAGGGGCTGCCTTACTTTGACAGGCTGCCTTAGTTTTAGCAGCTGCATTAGTTTGAGAGGCTGCCTGGGTATGAGGGGCTGCCTTCGTTTGAGCGGCTGCATTCGTTTGAGAGTTTGCCTTTGATTGAGTGGCTGCATTAGTTTGAGGGGCTGACTTAGTTTGAGGGGCTGACGTAGTTTGAGGGGCTGCATTTGTTTGAGGGGCTTCCTTAGATTGAAGGCTGCATTAGTTTGAGGGGCTCCCTTAGTTTGAGGGGCTGCCTTAGTTTGAGGGGCTGCATTAGTTTGATGGGATGCTTTATTTTGAAAGGCTGCCTTAGTTGTGGGGCTGCCTGAGATTGAGGGGCTGCATTAGTTTGAGCGGCTGCCTTAGTTTGAGGGGCTGCCTTAGATTGAGCGGCTGACTTAGTTTGAGAGGCTGCCTGAGTTTGAGAGTCTGCCTTAGTTTGAGCGGCTGCCTTAGTTTGAGGGGTTGCCTTAGTTTGAGAGTCTGCCTTAGTTTCAACGGCTGCCTGAGTTTGAGAGGCTGCCTGAGTTTCAGGGGCTGCCTTTGTTTAAGCGGCTGCATTAGTTTGAGGGGCTGCCTTTGGTTGAGGCGCTCCCTTAGTTTGTTGGGCTGCCTTACTTTAAGGGGCAGCGTCAGTTTGAGAGTCTGCCTTAGTTTGAGGGACTGCCTTAGTTTGTGGGGTTGGCTTAGTTTGAGGGGCTGCCTTTGATTGAGTGGCTGCATTAGTTTGAGAGTCTGCCTTTGATTGAGTGGCTGCCTTAGTTTGAGGGGCAGCCTTTGATTGAGGGGCTGCATTAGTTTGAGGGGCTGCATTAGTTTGAGTGGGTACATTAGTTTGAGGGGCTGCCTTAGATTGAGGGGCTGCCTTACTTTGACAGGCTGCCTTAGTTTGAGCGGCTGCGTTAGTTTGAGAGTTTGCCTGGGTTTGAGGGGCTGCCTTCGTTTGAGCGGCTGCATTAGTTTGAGAGTCTGCCTTTTATTGAGTGGCTGCATTAGTTTGAGGGGCTGACTTAGTTTGAGGGGCTGACGTAGTTTGAGGGGCTGCATTTGTTTTATGGGCTGCCTTAGATTGAAGGCTGCATTAGTTTGAGGGGCTGCCTTAGTTTGAAGGGCTGCCTTAGTTTGAGGGGCTGCATTAGTTTGATGGGATGCTTTATTTTGAGCGGCTGCCTTCGTTGTGGGCCTGCCTTAGATTGAGGGGCTGCATTAGTTTGAGCGGCTGCCTTAGTTTGAGGGGCTGCCTTAGTTTGAGGGGCTGCCTTAGTTTGAGGGGCTGCCTTAGATTGAGCGGCTGACTTAGTTTGAGTGGCTGCCTGAGTTTGAGAGTCTGCCTTAGTTTGAGCGGCTGCCTTAGTTTGAGGGGTTGCCTTAGTTTGAGAGTCTGCCTTAGTTTGAGCGGCTGCCTTAGTTTGACAGGCTGCCTTAGTTTGAGAGGCTGCCTGAGTTTGAGGGGCTGCCGATGGTTGAGGCGCTCCCTTAGTTTGTAGGGCTGCCTTACATTAAGGGGCAGCGTCAGTTTGAGAGTCTGCCTCAGTTTGAGGGGCTGCCTTAGTTTGTGGGGTTGGCTTAGTTTGAGGGGCTGCCTTTGATTGAGTGGCTGCATTAGTTTGAGAGTCTGCCTTTGATTGAGTGGCTGCCTTAGTTTGAGGGGCTGCCTTTGATTGAGGGGCTGCATTAGTTTGAGGAGCTGCATTAGTTTGAGGGGCTGCATTAGTTTGAGGCGCCGCATTAGTTTGAGGGGCTGCCTTAGTTTGAGGGGCTGCCTTAGATAGAGTTCTGCATTAGTTTGAGGGGCTGCATTAGTTTAAGGGGCAGCCTTAGTTTGAGGGGCTGCCTAAGTTTGAGAGGCTGCCTTCGTTTGAGAGTCTGCCATAGTTTGAGGGTCTGCCTTAATTTGAGCGGCTGCCTTAGTTTGAGGGGCTGCATTAGTCTGAGCGACTGTCTTAGTTTGAGGGGCTGCCTTAGTTTGAGCGGCTGCCTCAGATTGAGAGGCTGCATTAGTTTGAGGGGTTGGCTTTGTTTGATGGGCTGCCTTAGATTGAGTGGCTGCATTAGTTTGAGAGTCTGCCTTAATGTGAGGGGATGCCTTATTTTGATGGGTTGGCTTAGTTAGACGGGCTGCCTTAGTTTGAGGGGCTGCCTTTGGTTGAGGCGCTCCCTGAGTTTGAGAGTCGGCCTTAGTTTGAGCGGCTGCCTGAGTTTGAGGGGTTGCCTTAGTTTGAGAGTCTGCCTTAGTTTGAGGGGCTGCCTTAGTTTGACAGGCTGTCTTAGTTTCAGCGGCTGCCTTAGTTTGAGTGGCTGCCTGAGTTTGAGGGGCTGCCTTAGTTTGAGGGGCTGCATTACTTTGAGAGGCTGCCTGAGTTTGAGAGTCTGCCTGAGTTTGAGAGTCTGCCTTAGTTTGAGCGGCTGCTTGAGTTTGAGGGGTTGCCTTAGTTTGAGGGGCTGCCTTAGTTTGAGCGGCTGCCTCAGATTGAGAGGCTGCATTAGTTTGAGCGGCTGCCTGAGTTTGAGGGGCTGCCTGAGTTTGAGGGGCTGCCTGAGTTTGAGCGGCTGCCTCGATTTGAGGGGCTGCCTTAGTTTAAGCGGCTGCCTTTGTTTGAGAGACTGCATTAGTTTGAGGGGTTGGCTTTGTTTGATGGGCTGCCTTAGATTGAGTGGCTGCATTAGTTTGAGAGTCTGCCTTAATATGAGGGGATGCCTTATTCTGATGGGTTGGCTTAGTTAGACGGGCTGCCTTAGTTTGAGGGGCTGCCTTTGGTTGAGGCGCTCCCTGAGTTTGAGAGTCGGCCTTAGTTTGAGCGGCTGCCTGAGTTTGAGGGGTTGCCTTAGTTTGACAGGCTGTCTTAGTTTCAGCGGCTGCCTTAGTTTGAGGGGCTGCCTTAGTTTGACAGGCTGTCTTAGTTTCAGCGGCTGCCTTAGTTTGAGAGGCTGCCTGAGTTTGAGGGGCTGCCTTAGTTTGAGGGGCTGCATTAGTTTGAGAGGCTGCCTGAGTTTGAGAGTCTGCCTGAGTTTGAGAGTCTGCCTTCGTTTGAGCGGCTGCCTGAGTTTGAGGGGTTGCCTTAGTTTGAGAGTCTGCCTTAGTTTGAGCGGCTGCCTTAGTTTGACAGGCTGCCTTAGTTTCAACGGCTGCCTTAGTTTGAGAGGCTGCCTGAGTTTGAGGGGCTGCCTCAGTTTGAGCGGCTGCATTAGTTTGAGGGGATGCCTTTGGTTGAGGCGCTCCCTTAGTTTGTAGGGCTGCCTTACTTTAAGGGGCAGCGTCAGTTTGAGAGTCTGCCTTAGTTTGCGGGGCTGCCTTAGTTTGTGGGGTTGGCTTAGTTTGAGGGGCTGCCTTTGATTGAGTGGCTGCATTAGTTTGAGAGTCTGCCTTTGATTGAGTGGCTGCCTTAGTTTGAGGGGCTGCCTTTGATTGAGGGGCTGCATTAGTTTGAGGGGCTGCATTAGTTTGAGGGGCCGCATTAGTTTGAGGGGCTGCCTTAGTTTGATGGGCTGCTTTAGATATAGTTCTGCATTAGTTTGAGGGGCTGCCTTAATTTGAGCGGCTGCCTTCGTTTGAGGGGCTGCATTAGTTTGAGCGACTGTGTTAGTTTGAGGGGCTGCCTTAGTTTGAGCGGCTGCCTTAGATTGAGAGGCTGCCTGACTTTGAGGGGCTGCTTTAGACTGAGGGGCTGCATTAGTTTGAGCGGCTTTCTCAGTTTGAGGGGCTGCCTTAGTTTGAGCGGCTGCCTTAGTTTGAGCGGCTGCCTTAGTTTGAGCGGCTGCCTTGGTTTGAGAGGCTGCATTAGTTTGAGGGGCTGTCTTAGATTAAGGGGCTGCCTCAGATTGAGGGGCTGCATTAGTTTGAGAGTCTGCCTTAGTTTGAGGGGATGCCTTAGTTTGCGGGGTTGGTTTTGTTTGATGGGCTGCCTTAGATTGAGTGGCTGCATTAGTTTGAGAGTCTGCCTTAATATGAGGGGCTGCCTTAGTTTGATGGGTTGGCTTAGTTAGAGGGGCTGCCTTAGTTTGAGGGGCTGCCTTTGGTTGAGGTGCTCCCTTAGTTTGAGGGGCTGCCTTACTTTAAGGGGCTGCATTTGTTTGAGAGTCTGCCTTAGTTTGAGGGGCTGCCTTAGTTTGAGTGGTTGGCTGAGTTTGAGGGGCTGCCTTTGATTGAGTGGCTGCATTAGTTTGAGAGCTTGCCTTTGATTGAGTGGCTGCATTAGTTTGAGGGGCTGCATCAGATTGAGGGTTTGCATTTGTTTGAGGGGCTGCATTATTTTGAGGGGCTGCCTTAGTTTGTGGGGCTGTCTTAGTTTGAGGGGTTGGCTTAGTTTGAGGGGCTGCCTTAGATTGAGTGGCTGCATTAGTTTGAGAGTCTGCCTTAGTTTGAGTGGATGCATTAGTTTGAGGGGCTGCATTAGATTGAGGGTCTGAATTAGTTTGAGGGGCTGCATTATTTTGAGGGGCTGCCTTAGTTTGAGGGGCTGCCTTAGTTTGAGGGGCAGGCTTAGTTTGAGGGGCTGCATTAGTTTGAGAGTCTGCCTTAGTTTGAGGGGATGCCTTCGTTTGAGGGGTTGGCTTAGTTAGAGGGGCTGACGTAGTTTGAGGGGCTGCGTTTGTTTGATGGGCTGCCTCAGATTGAGGGCTGCATTAGTTTGAGTGGCTGCCTTAGTTTGAGGGGCTGCATTAGTTTGAGAGTCAGCCTTTGATTGAGTGGCTGCATTAGTTTGAGGGGCTGACTTAGTTTGAGGGGCTGACGTAGTTTGAGGGGCTGCGTTTGTTTGATTGGCTGCCTCAGATTGAGGGCTGCCTTAGTTTGAGGGGCTGCCTTAGTTTGAGGGGCTGCCTTAGTTTGAGGGGCTGCCTTAGTTTGATGGGATGCTTTATTTTGAGCGGCTGCCTTAGTTGAGGGGCTGCCTCAGATTGAGGGGCTGCATTAGTTTGAGCGGCTGCCTTAGCTTGAGGAGCTGCCTTAGTTTGAGGGGCTGCCTGAGATTGAGCGGCTGACTTAGTTTGAGAGGCTGCCTTAGTTTGAGAGTCTGCCTTAGCTTGAGGGGCTGCCTTTGATTGAGTGGCTGCATTAGTTTGAGAGTCTGCCTTTGATTGAGGGGCTGCATTAGTTTGAGGGGCTGCCTTAGATTGAGGGGCTGCATTAGTTTGAGGGGCTGCATTAGTTTGAGTGGGTACATTAGTTTGAGGGGCTGCCATAGATTGAGGGGCTGCATTAGTTTGAGGGGCTGCATTAGTTTGAGGGGCTGCATTAGTTTGAGGGGCTGCCTCAGATTGAGGGGCTGCCTCAGCTAGAGTTCTGCATTCGTTTGAGGGGCTGCATTAGTTTAAGGGGCAGCCTTAGTTTGAGAGGCTGCCTAAGTTTGAGGGGCTGCCTTCGTTTGAGAGTATGCCATAGTTTGAGGGGCTGCCTTAAATTGAGCGGCTGCCTTAGTTTGAGGGGGTGCATTAGTTTGAGCGACTGTCTTAGTTTGAGGGGCTGCCTTAGTTTGAGCGGCTGCCTTAGATTGAGAGGCTGCCTTAGTTTGAGTGGCTGCTTTAGACTGAGGGGCTGCATTCGTTTGAGCGGCTGCCTCAGTTTGAGGGGCTGCCTTAGTTTGAGCGGCTGCCTGAGTTTGAGGGGCTGCCTTAGTTTGAGCGGCTGCCTTAGTTTGAGGGTCTGCATGAGTTTGAGGGGCTGCATTATTTTGAGGGGCTGCCTTAGTTTGAGTGGCTGACTTAGTTTGAGGGGCTGGCTTAGTTTGAGGGGCTGCCCTAGATTAAGTGTCTGAATTAGTTTGAGAGTCTGCCTTAGTTTGAGGGGATGCCTTCGTTTGAGGGGTTGGCTTACTTAGAGGGGCTGCGTTAGTTTGAGGGGCTGCATTAGTTTGAGGGGTTGCATTAGAATGAGGGGCTGCCTTAGATTGAGGGGCTGCATTACTTTGAGGGAGTGCCTTAGTTTGAGAGGCTGCCTTACTTTGAGGGGCTGCCTCAGTTTGAGCGGCTGCCTTAATTTGAAAGGCTGCCTTAGTTTGAGCGGCTGCCTTAGTTTGAGCGGCTGCCTTAGTTTGAGCGGCTGCCTTAGTTTGAGAGTCTGCATTAGTTTGAGCGGCTGCCTTAGTTTGAGGGGCTGCCTTAGTTTGAGAGTCTGCCTTAGTTTGAGCGGCTGCCTTAGTTGGAGGGTCTGCCTTACTTTTAGAGGATGCCTTAGTTTGAGGGGCTGCCTTAATTTGAGCGGCTGCATTAGTTTGAGGGCCTGCTTTTAGTTGAGGCGCTCCCTTAGTTTGAGGGTCTGCCTTAGTTTGAGAGTCTGCCTCAGTTTGAGCGGCTGCCTTAGTTTGAGGGTCTGCCTTACTTTTAGAGGCTGCCTTAGTTTGAGGGGCTGCCTTAATTTGAGCGGCTGCATTAGTTTGAGGGGCTGCCTTTGGTTGAGGCGCTCCCTTAGTTTGAGGGTCTGCCTTGCTTTGACAGGCTGCCTTAGTTTGAGCGGCTGCGTTATTTTGAGTGACTGCCTGTGTTTGAGGGACTGCCTTAGTTTGAGCGGCTGCATTAGTTTGAGAGTCATCCTTTGATTGAGTGGCTGCATTAGTTTGAGGGGCTGACTTAGTTTGAGGGGCTGACGTAGTTTGAGGGGCTGCGTTTGTTTGATGGGCTGCCTCAGATTGAGGGCTGCATTAGTTTGAGGGGCTGCCTTAGTTTGAGGGGCTGCCTTAGTTTGAGGGGCTGCCTTAGTTTGATGGGATGCTTTATTTTGAGCGGCTGCCTTAGTTGAGGGGCTGCCTCAGATTGAGGGGCTGCATTAGTTTGAGCGGCTGCCTTAGCTTGAGGGGCTGCCTTAGTTTGAGGGGCTGCCTTAGATTGAGCGGCTGACTTAGTTTGAGAGGCTGCCTTAGTTTGAGAGTCTGCCTTAGTTTGAGGGGCTGCCTTTGATTGAGTGGCTGCATTAGTTTGAGAGTCTGCCTTTGATTGAGGGGCTGCATTAGTTTGAGGGGATGCCTTAGATTGAGGGGCTGCATTAGTTTGAGGGGCTGCATTAGTTTGAGGGGGTGCATTAGTTTGAGGGGCTGCCTTTGATTGAAGGGCTGCATTAGTTTGAGGGGCTGCATTAGTTTGAGTGGGTACATTAGTTTGAGGGGCTGCCTTAGATTGAGGGGCTGCATTAGTTTGAGGGGATGCATTAGTTTGAGGGGCTGCATTAGTTTGAGGGGCTGCCTCAGTTTGAGGGGCTGCCTCAGCTAGAGTTCTGCATTCGTTTGAGGGGCTGCATTAGTTTAAGGGGCAGCCTTAGTTTGAGAGGCTGCCTAAGTTTGAGGGGCTGCCTTCGTTTTGGAGTCTGCCATAGTTTGAGGGGCTGCCTTAAATTGAGCGGCTGCCTTAGTTTGAGGGGGTGCATTAGTTTGAGCGACTGTCTTAGTTTGAGGGGCTGCCTTAGTTTGAGCGGCTGCCTTAGATTGAGAGACTGCCTGAGTTTGAGTGGCTGCTTTAGACTGAGGGGCTGCATTCGTTTGAGCGGCTGCCTTAGTTTGAGGGGCTGCCTTAGTTTGAGCGGCTGCCTTGGTTTGAGGGGCTGCATTAGTTTGAGGGGCTGTCTTAGATTAAGGGGCTGCCTTAGATTCAGGGGCTGCATTAGTTTGAGAGTCTGCCTTAGTTTGAGGGGATGCCTTAGTTTGAGGGGTTGGCTTTGTTTGATGGGCTGCCTTAGATTGAGTGGCTGCATTAGTTTGAGAGTCTGCCTTGGTATGAGGGGATGCCTTAGTTTGATGGGTTGGCTTAGTGAGAGGGGCTGCCTTAGTTTGAGGATCTGCCTTTGGTTGAGGCGCTCCCTTAGTTTGAGGGGCTGCCTTACTTTAAGGGGCTGCATTAGTTTGAGAGTCTGCCTTAGTTTGAGGGGCTGCCTTAGTTTGAGTGGTTGGCTGAGTTTGAGGGGCTGCCTTTGATTGAGTGGCTGCATTAGTTTGAGAGCTTGCCTTTGATTGAGTGGCTGCATTAGTTTGAGGGGCTGCATTAGATTGAGGGTCTGCATTTGTTTGAGGGGCTGCATTAGTTTGAGCGGCTGCCTTAGTTTGAGGGTCTGCCTTACTTTTAGAGGCTGCCTTAGTTTGAGGGGCTGCCTTAATTTGAGCGGCTGCATTAGTTTGAGGGGCTGCTTTTAGTTGAGGCGCTCCCTTAGTTTGAGGGTCTGCCTTAGTTTGAGAGTCTGCATTAGTTTGAGCGGCTGCCTTAGTTTGAGGGTCTGCCTTACTTATATCGGCTGCCTTAGTTTGAGGGGCTGCCTTAATTTGAGCAGCTGCATTAGTTTGAGGGGCTGCCTTTGGTTGAGGCGCTCCCTTAGTTTGAGGGTCTGCCTTACTTTAACAGGCTGCCTTAGTTTGAGCGTCTGCCTTTGATTGAGTGGCTGCATTAGTTTGAGGGGCTGACTTAGTTTCAGGGGCTGACGTAGTTTGAGGGGCTACCTTAGTTTGAGCGGCTGCATTAGTTTGAGAGTCTGCCTTTGATTGAGTGGCTGCATTAGTTTGAGGGGCTGACTTAGTTTGAGGGGCTGACGTAGTTTGAGGGGCTGCATTTGTTTGATGGGCTGCCTTAGATTGACTGCTGCATTAGTTTGAGGGGCTGCCTGAGTTTGAGGGGCTGCCTGAGTTTGAGGGGCTGCCTTAGTTTGAGCGGCTGCATTAGTTTGAGGAGCTGCCTTTGGTTGAGGCGCTCCCTTAGTTTGTCGGGCTGCCTTACTTTAAGGGGCAGCGTCAGTTTGAGAGTCTGCCTTAGTTTGAGGGGCTGCCTTAGTTTAAGGGGCTGCCTTTGATTGAGTGGCTGCATTGGTTTGAGAGTCTGCCTTTGATTGAGTGGGTACATTAGTTTGAGGGCCTGCCTTGGATTGAGGGGCTGCATTAGTTTGAGTGGCTGCATTAGTTTGAGAGGCTGCCTTAGTTTGAGGGGCTGCCGTAGATAGAGTTCTGCATTAGTTTGAGGGGCTGCATTAGTTTAAGGGGCTGCCTAAGTTTGAGGGGCTGCCTTCGTTTGAGAGTCTGCCATAGTTTGAGGGGCTGCCTTAATTTGAGCGGCTGCCTTAGTTTGAGCGGCTGCTTTAGTTTGAGCGACTGTCTTAGTTTGAGGGGCTGCCTTAGTTTGAGCGGCTACCTTAGATTGAGAGGCTGACTGAGTTTGAGGGGCTGCTTTAGACTGAGGGGCTGCATTAGTTTGAGCGGCTGTCTCAGTTTGAGGGGCTGCCTTAGTTTGAGCGGCTGCCTGAGATTGAGGGGCTGCCTTAGTTTGAGCGGCTGCCTTAGTTTGAGGGGCTGCCTTAGTTTGAGAGTCTGCCTTAGTTTGAGCGGCTGCCTTAGTTGGAGGGTCTGCCTTACTTTTAGAGGATGCCTTAGTTTGAGGGGCTGCCTTAATTTGAGCGGCTGCATTAGTTTGAGGGCCTGCTTTTAGTTGAGGCGCTCCCTTAGTTTGAGGGTCTGCCTTAGTTTGAGAGTCTGCCTCAGTTTGAGCGGCTGCCTTAGTTTGAGGGTCTGCCTTACTTTTAGAGGCTGCCTTAGTTTGAGGGGCTGCCTTAATTTGAGCGGCTGCATTAGTTTGAGGGGCTGCCTTTGGTTGAGGCGCTCCCTTAGTTTGAGGGTCTGCATTACTTTGACAGGCTGCCTTAGTTTGAGCGGCTGCGTTAGTTTGAGTGACTGCCTGGGTTTGAGGGACTGCCTTAGTTTGAGCGGCTGCATTAGTTTGAGAGTCATCCTTTGATTGAGTGGCTGCATTAGTTTGAGGGGCTGACTTAGTTTGAGGGGCTGACGTAGTTTGAGGGGCTGCGTTTGTTTGATGGGCTGCCTCAGATTGAGGGCTGCATTAGTTTGAGGGGCTGCCTTAGTTTGAGGGGCTGCCTTAGTTTGAGGGGCTGCCTTAGTTTGATGGGATGCTTTATTTTGAGCGGCTGCCTTAGTTGAGGGGCTGCCTCAGATTGAGGGGCTGCATTAGTTTGAGCGGCTGCCTTAGCTTGAGGGGCTGCCTTAGTTTGAGGGGCTGCCTTAGTTTGAGAGTCTGCCTTAGTTTGAGGGGCTGCCTTTGATTGAGTGGCTGCATTAGTTTGAGAGTCTGCCTTTGATTGAGTGGCTGCATTAGTTTGAGGGGATGCCTTAGATTGAGGGGCTGCATTAGTTTGAGGGGCTGCATTAGTTTGAGGGGGTGCATTAGTTTGAGGGGCTGCCTTTGATTGAAGGGCTGCATTAGTTTGAGGGGCTGCATTAGTTTGAGTGGGTACATTAGTTTGAGGGGCTGCCTTAGATTGAGGGGCTGCATTAGTTTGAGGGGATGCATTAGTTTGAGGGGCTGCATTAGTTTGAGGGGCTGCCTCAGTTTGAGGGGCTGCCTCAGCTAGAGTTCTGCATTCGTTTGAGGGGCTGCATTAGTTTAAGGGGCAGCCTTAGTTTGAGAGGCTGCCTAAGTTTGAGGGGCTGCCTTCGTTTTGGAGTCTGCCATAGTTTGAGGGGCTGCCTTAAATTGAGCGGCTGCCTTAGTTTGAGGGGGTGCATTAGTTTGAGCGACTGTCTTAGTTTGAGGGGCTGCCTTAGTTTGAGCGGCTGCCTTAGATTGAGAGACTGCCTGAGTTTGAGTGGCTGCTTTAGACTGAGGGGCTGCATTCGTTTGAGCGGCTGCCTTAGTTTGAGGGGCTGCCTTAGTTTGAGCGGCTGCCTTGGTTTGAGGGGCTGCATTAGTTTGAGGGGCTGTCTTAGATTAAGGGGCTGCCTTAGATTCAGGGGCTGCATTAGTTTGAGAGTCTGCCTTAGTTTGAGGGGATGCCTTAGTTTGAGGGGTTGACTTTGTTTGATGGGCTGCCTTAGATTGAGTGGCTGCATTAGTTTGAGAGTCTGCCTTGGTATGAGGGGATGCCTTAGTTTGATGGGTTGGCTTAGTTAGAGTGGCTGCCTTAGTTTGAGGATCTGCCTTTGGTTGAGGCGCTCCCTTAGTTTGAGGGGCTGCCTTACTTTAAGGGGCTGCATTAGTTTGAGAGTCTGCCTTAGTTTGAGGGGCTGCCTTAGTTTGAGTGGTTGGCTGAGTTTGAGGGGCTGCCTTTGATTGAGTGGCTGCATTAGTTTGAGAGCTTGCCTTTGATTGAGTGGCTGCATTAGTTTGAGGGGCTGCATTAGATTGAGGGTCTGCATTTGTTTGAGGGGCTGCATTAGTTTGAGCGGCTGCCTTAGTTTGAGGGTCTGCCTTACTTTTAGAGGCTGCCTTAGTTTGAGGGGCTGCCTTAATTTGAGCGGCTGCATTAGTTTGAGGGGCTGCTTTTAGTTGAGGCGCTCCCTTAGTTTGAGGGTCTGCCTTAGTTTGAGAGTCTGCATTAGTTTGAGCGGCTGCCTTAGTTTGAGGGTCTGCCTTACTTATATCGGCTGCCTTAGTTTGAGGGGCTGCCTTTATTTGAGCGGCTGCATTAGTTTGAGGGGCTGCCTTTGGTTGAGGCGCTCCCTTAGTTTGAGGGTCTGCCTTACTTTAACAGGCTGCCTTAGTTTGAGCGTCTGCCTTTGATTGAGTGGCTGCATTAGTTTGAGGGGCTGACTTAGTTTCAGGGGCTGACGTAGTTTGAGGGGCTACCTTAGTTTGAGCGGCTGCATTAGTTTGAGAGTCTGCCTTTGATTGAGTGGCTGCATTAGTTTGAGGGGCTGACTTAGTTTGAGGGGCTGACGTAGTTTGAGGGGCTGCATTTGTTTGATGGGCTGCCTTAGATTGACTGCTGCATTAGTTTGAGGGGCTGCCTGAGTTTGAGGGGCTGCCTTAGTTTGAGCGGCTGCATTAGTTTGAGGAGCTGCCTTTGGTTGAGGCGCTCCCTTAGTTTGTCGGGCTGCCTTACTTTAAGGGGCAGCGTCAGTTTGAGAGTCTGCCTTAGTTTGAGGGGCTGCCTTAGTTTAAGGGGCTGCCTTTGATTGAGTGGCTGCATTGGTTTGAGAGTCTGCCTTTGATTGAGTGGGTACATTAGTTTGAGGGCCTGCCTTAGATTGAGGGGCTGCATTAGTTTGAGGGGCTGCATTAGTTTGAGAGGCTGCCTTAGTTTGAGGGGCTGCCGTAGATAGAGTTCTGCATTAGTTTGAGGGGCTGCATTAGTTTAAGGGGCTGCCTAAGTTTGAGGGGCTACCTTCGTTTGAGAGTCTGCCATAGTTTGAGGGGCTGCCTTAATTTGAGCGGCTGCCTTAGTTTGAGGGGCTGCTTTAGTTTGAGCGACTGTCTTAGTTTGAGGGGCTGCCTTAGTTTGAGCGGCTACCTTAGATTGAGAGGCTGCCTGAGTTTGAGGGGCTGCTTTAGACTGAGGGGCTGCATTAGTTTGAGCGGCTGTCTCAGTTTGAGGGGCTGCCTTAGTTTGAGCGGCTGCCTGAGTTTGAGGGGCTGCCTTAGTTTGAGCGGCTGCCTTAGTTTGAGGGGCTGCCTTAGTTTGAGCGGCTGCCTTGGTTTGAGGGGCTGCATTAGTTTGAGGGGCTGTCTTAGATTAAGGGGCTGCCTTAGATTGAGGGGCTGCATTAGTTTGAGAGTCTGCCTTAGTTTGAGGGGATGCCTTAGTTTGAGCGTTTGGATTTGTTTGAGGGGCTGCCTTAGATTGAGTGGCTGCATTAGTTTGAGAGTCTGCCTCAGTTTGAGGGGATGCCTTAGTTTGATGGGTTGGCTTAGTTAGAGGGGCTGCCTTAGTTTGAGGGGCTGCCTTTGGTTGAGGCGCTCCCTTATTTTGAGGGGCTGCCTTACTTTAAGGGGCTGCATTAGTTTGAGAGTCTGCCTTAGTTTGAGGGGCTGCCTTAGTTTGAGTGGTTGGCAGAGTTTGAGGGTCTGGCTTTGATTGAGTGGCTGCATTTGTTTGAGAGCTTGCCTTTGATTGAGTGGCTGCATTAGTTTGAGGGGCTGCATTAGATTGAGGGTCTGCATTTGTTTGAGGGGCTGCATTATTTTGAGGAGCTGCCTTAGTTTGAGGGGCTGCCTTAGTTTGAGGGGCTGCCTTAGTCTGAGGGGTTGGCTTAGTTTGAGGCGCTGCCTTAGATTGAGTGGCTGCATTACTTTGATAGTCTGCCTCAGTTTGAGGGGATTCCTTAGTTTGAGGGGTTGGCTTAGTTAGAGGGCCTGCCTTAGTTTGAGGGGCTGCCTTAGTTTGTGCGGCTGCCTTTGTTTGAGGGGCTGCCTTAGTTTGAGCGGCTGCCTTGGTTTGAGGGGCTGCATTAGTTTGAGGGGCTGTCTTACTTTGAGGGGCTCTTAGTTTGAGCGGCTGCCTGAATTTGAGAGGCTGCCTGAGATTGAGCGGCTGCCTTAGTTTGAGCGGCTGCCTTAGTTTGAGAGTCTGCATTAGTTTGAGCGGCTGCCTTAGTTTGAGGGGCTGCCTTAGTTTGAGAGTCTGCATTAGTTTGAGCGGCTGCCTTAGTTTGAGATCTGCCTTACTTTTAGAGGCTGCCTTAGTTTGAGGAACTGCCTTAATTTGAGCGGCTGCATTAGTTTGAGGGGCTGCCTTTGGTTGAGGGGCTGCATTAGATTGAGGGGCTGCATTAGATTGAGGGTCTGCATTAGTTTGAGGGGCTGCATTATTTTGAGGGGCTGCCTTAGTTTGAGGGGCTGCCTTAGTTTGAGGGGTTGGCTTAGTTTGAGGGGCTGCCTTAGATTGAGTGGCTGCATTAGTTTGAATGTCTGCCTTAGTTTGAGGGGATGCCTTCGTTTGAGGGGTTGGCTTAGTTCGAGGGGCTGCCTTAGTTTGAGGGGCTGCATTAGTTTGAGGGGTTGCATTAGAATAAGGGGCTGCCTTAGATTGAGGGGCTGCATTAGTTTGAGTGAGTGCCTTAGTTTGAGAGGCTGCCTTACTTTGAGTGGCTGCCTTAGATTGAGCGGCTGCCTTAGTTTGAGAGTCTGCCTTAGTTTGAGCGGATGCCTTAGTTTGAGGGTCTGCCTTACTTTTAGAGGCTGTCTTAGTTTGAGGGGCTGCCTTAGTTTGAGCGGCTGCATTAGTTTGAGGGGCTGCTTTTAGTTGAGGCGCTCCCTTAGTTTGAGGGTCTGCCTTAGTTTGAGAGTCTGCCTTAGTTTGAGCGGCTGCCTTAGTTTGAGGGGCTGCCTTAGTTTGAGCGGCTGCCTCAGATTGAGAGGCTGCATTAGTTTGAGCGGCTGCCTGAGTTTGAGGGGCTGCCTGAGTTTGAGGGGCTGCCTGAGTTTGAGCGGCTGCCTCGATTTGAGGGGCTGCCTTAGTTTGAGCGGCTGCCTTGGTTTGAGAGACTGCATTAGTTTGAGGGGTTGGCTTTGTTTGATGGGCTGCCTTAGATTGAGTGGCTGCATTAGTTTGAGAGCCTGCCTTAATATGAGGGGATGCCTTATTCTGATGGGTTGGCTTAGTTAGACGGGCTGCCTTAGTTTGAGGGGCTGCCTTTGGTTCAGGCGCTCCCTGAGTTTGAGAGTCGGCCTTAGTTTGAGCGGCTGCCTGAGTTTGAGGGGTTGCCTTAGTTTGAGAGTCTGCCTTAGTTTGAGGGGCTGCCTTAGTTTGACAGGCTGTCTTAGTTTCAGCGGCTGCCTTAGTTTGAGAGGCTGCCTGAGTTTGAGGGGCTGCCTTAGTTTGAGGGGCTGCATTAGTTTGAGAGGCTGCCTGAGTTTGAGAGTCTGCCTGAGTTTGAGAGTCTGCCTTCGTTTGAGCGGCTGCCTGAGTTTGAGGGGTTGCCTTAGTTTGAGAGTCTGCCTTAGTTTGAGCGGCTGCCTTAGTTTGACAGGCTGCCTTAGTTTCAACGGCTGCCTTAGTTTGAGAGGCTGCCTGAGTTTGAGGGGCTGCCTCAGTTTGAGCGGCTGCATTAGTTTGAGGGGATGCCTTTGGTTGAGGCGCTCCCTTAGTTTGTAGGGCTGCCTTACTTTAAGGGGCAGCGTCAGTTTGAGAGTCTGCCTTAGTTTGCAGGGCTGCCTTAGTTTGTGGGGTTGGCTTAGTTTGAGGGGCTGCCTTTGATTGAGTGGCTGCATTAATTTGAGAGTCTGCCTTTGATTGAGTGGCTGCCTTAGTTTGAGGGGCTGCCTTTGATTGAGGGGCTGCATTAGTTTGAGGGGCTGCATTAGTTTGAGTGGCTGCCTTAGTTGGAGGGGCTGCCTTAGATTGAGCGGCTGACTTAGTTTGAGAGGCTGCCTGAGTTTGAGAGTCTGCCTTAGTTTGAGGGGCTGTCTTAGATTAAGGGGCTGCCTTAGACTGAGGGGCTTCATTAGTTTGAGGGGCTGCCTTAGATTGAGCGGCTGACTTAGTTTGAGAGGCTGCCTGAGTTTGAGAGTCTGCCTTAGTTTGAGCGGCTGCCTTAGTTTGAGGGGTTGCCTTAGATTGAGAGTCTGCCTTAGTTTGAGCGGCTGCCTTAGTTTGACAGGCTGCCTTAGTTTCAACGGCTGCCTTAGTTTGAGGGGCTGCCTTAATTTGAGCGGCTGCATTAGTTTGAGGGGCTGCCTTTGGTTGAGGCGCTCCCTTAGTTTGTAGGGCTGCCTTACTTGAAGGGGCAGCGTCAGTTTGAGAGTCTGCCTTAGTTTGAGGGGCTGCCTTATTTTGTGGGGTTGGCTTAGTTTGAGGTGCTGCCTTTGATTGAGTGGCTGCATTAGTTTGAGAGTCTGCCTTTGATTGAGTGGCTGCCTTAGTTTGAGGGGCTGCCTTTGATTGATGGGCTGCATTAGTTTGAGGGGCTGCATTAGTTTGAGTGGGTACATTAGTGAGAGGGGCTGCCTCAGATTGAGGGGCTGCCTTAGATTGAGGGGCTGCATTAGTTTGAGGGGCTGCATTAGTTTGAGGGGCCGCATTAGTTTGAGGGGCTGCCTTAGTTTGATGGGCTGCCTTAGATATAGTTCTGCATTAGTTTGAGGGGCTGCCTTAATTTGAGCGGCTGCCTTCGTTTGAGGGGCTGCATTAGTTTGAGCGACTGTGTTAGTTTGAGGGGCTGCTTTAGTTTGAGCGGCTGCCTTAGATTGAGAGGCTGCCTGAGTTTGAGGGGCTGCTTTAGACTGAGGGGCTGCATTAGTTTGAGCGGCTTTCTCAGTTTGAGGGGCTGCCTTAGTTTGAGCGGCTGCCTTAGTTTGAGCGGCTGCCTTAGTTTGAGCGGCTGCCTTGGTTTGAGAGGCTGCATTAGTTTGAGGGGCTGTCTTAGATTAAGGGGCTGCCTCAGATTGAGGGGCTGCATTAGTTTGAGAGTCTGCCTTAGTTTGAGGGGATGCCTTAGTTTGCGGGGTTGGTTTTGTTTGATGGGCTGCCTTAGATTGAGTGGCTGCATTAGTTTGAGAGTCTGCCTTAATATGAGGGGATGCCTTAGTTTGATGGGTTGGCTTAGTTAGAGGGGCTGCCTTAGTTTGAGGGGCTGCCTTTGGTTGAGGTGCTCCCTTAGTTTGAGGGGCTGCCTTACTTTAAGGGGCTGCATTTGTTTGAGAGTCTGCCTTAGTTTGAGGGGCTGCCTTAGTTTGAGTGGTTGGCTGAGTTTGAGGGGCTGCCTTTGATTGAGTGGCTGCATTAGTTTGAGAGCTTGCCTTTGATTGAGTTGCTGCATTAGTTTGAGGGGCTGCATCAGATTGAGGGTTTGCATTTGTTTGAGGGGCTGCATTATTTTGAGGGGCTGCCTTAGTTTGTGGGGCTGTCTTAGTTTGAGGGGTTGGCTTAGTTTGAGGGGCTGCCTTAGATTGAGTGGCTGCATTAGTTTGAGAGTCTGCCTTAGTTTGAGGGGCTGCCTTAGTTTGAGAGTCTGCCTTAGTTTGAGCGGCTGCCTTAGTTGGAGGGTCTGCCTTACTTTTAGAGGATGCCTTAGTTTGAGGGGCTGCCTTAATTTGAGCGGCTGCATTAGTTTGAGGGCCTGCTTTTAGTTGAGGCGCTCCCTTAGTTTGAGGGTCTGCCTTAGTTTGAGAGTCTGCCTCAGTTTGAGCGGCTGCCTTAGTTTGAGGGTCTGCCTTACTTTTAGAGGCTGCCTTAGTTTGAGGGGCTGCCTTAATTTGAGCGGCTGCATTAGTTTGAGGGGCTGCCTTTGGTTGAGGCGCTCCCTTAGTTTGAGGGTCTGCCTTACTTTGACAGGCTGCCTTAGTTTGAGCGGCTGCGTTAGTTTGAGTGACTGCCTGGGTTTGAGGGACTGCCTTAGTTTGAGCGGCTGCATTAGTTTGAGAGTCATCCTTTGATTGAGTGGCTGCATTAGTTTGAGGGGCTGACTTAGTTTGAGGGGCTGACGTAGTTTGAGGGGCTGCGTTTGTTTGATGGGCTGCCTCAGATTGAGGGCTGCATTAGTTTGAGGGGCTGCCTTAGTTTGAGGGGCTGCCTTAGTTTGAGGGGCTGCCTTAGTTTGATGGGATGCTTTATTTTGAGCGGCTGCCTTAGTTGAGGGGCTGCCTCAGATTGAGGGGCTGCATTAGTTTGAGCGGCTGCCTTAGCTTGAGGGGCTGCCTTAGTTTGAGGGGCTGCCTTAGATTGAGCGGCTGACTTAGTTTGAGAGGCTGCCTTAGTTTGAGAGTCTGCCTTAGTTTGAGGGGCTGCCTTTGATTGAGTGGCTGCATTAGTTTGAGAGTCTGCCTTTGATTGAGGGGCTGCATTAGTTTGAGGGGATGCCTTAGATTGAGGGGCTGCATTAGTTTGAGGGGCTGCATTAGTTTGAGGGGGTGCATTAGTTTGAGGGGCTGCCTTTGATTGAAGGGCTGCATTAGATTGAGGGGCTGCATTAGTTTGAGTGGGGACATTAGTTTGAGGGGCTGCCTTAGATTGAGGGGCTGCATTAGTTTGAGGGGATGCATTAGTTTGAGGGGCTGCATTAGTTTGAGGGGCTGCCTCAGTTTGAGGGGCTGCCTCAGCTAGAGTTCTGCATTCGTTTGAGGGGCTGCATTAGTTTAAGGGGCAGCCTTAGTTTGAGAGGCTGCCTAAGTTTGAGGGGCTGCCTTCGTTTTGGAGTCTGCCATAGTTTGAGGGGCTGCCTTAAATTGAGCGGCTGCCTTAGTTTGAGGGGGTGCATTAGTTTGAGCGACTGTCTTAGTTTGAGGGGCTGCCTTAGTTTGAGCGGCTGCCTTAGATTGAGAGACTGCCTGAGTTTGAGTGGCTGCTTTAGACTGAGGGGCTGCATTCGTTTGAGCGGCTGCCTTAGTTTGAGGGGCTGCCTTAGTTTGAGCGGCTGCCTTGGTTTGAGGGGCTGCATTAGTTTGAGGGGCTGTCTTAGATTAAGGGGCTGCCTTAGATTCAGGGGCTGCATTAGTTTGAGAGTCTGCCTTAGTTTGAGGGGATGCCTTAGTTTGAGGGGTTGGCTTTGTTTGATGGGCTGCCTTAGATTGAGTGGCTGCATTAGTTTGAGAGTCTGCCTTGGTATGAGGGGATGCCTTAGTTTGATGGGTTGGCTTAGTTAGAGGGGCTGCCTTAGTTTGAGGATCTGCCTTTGGTTGAGGCGCTCCCTTAGTTTGAGGGGCTGCCTTACTTTAAGGGGCTGCATTAGTTTGAGAGTCTGCCTTAGTTTGAGGGGCTGCCTTAGTTTGAGTGGTTGGCTGAGTTTGAGGGGCTGCCTTTGATTGAGTGGCTGCATTAGTTTGAGAGCTTGCCTTTGATTGAGTGGCTGCATTAGTTTGAGGGGCTGCATTAGATTGAGGGTCTGCATTTGTTTGAGGGGCTGCATTAGTTTGAGCGGCTGCCTTAGTTTGAGGGTCTGCCTTACTTTTAGAGGCTGCCTTAGTTTGAGGGGCTGCCTTAATTTGAGCGGCTGCATTAGTTTGAGGGGCTGCTTTTAGTTGAGGCGCTCCCTTAGTTTGAGGGTCTGCCTTAGTTTGAGAGTCTGCATTAGTTTGAGCGGCTGCCTTAGTTTGAGGGTCTGCCTTACTTATATCGGCTGCCTTAGTTTGAGGGGCTGCCTTAATTTTAGCGGCTGCATTAGTTTGAGGGGCTGCCTTTGGTTGAGGCGCTCCCTTAGTTTGAGGGTCTGCCTTACTTTAACAGGCTGCCTTAGTTTGAGCGTCTGCCTTTGATTGAGTGGCTGCATTAGTTTGAGGGGCTGACTTAGTTTCAGGGGCTGACGTAGTTTGAGGGGCTACCTTAGTTTGAGCGGCTGCATTAGTTTGAGAGTCTGCCTTTGATTGAGTGGCTGCATTAGTTTGAGGGGCTGACTTAGTTTGAGGGGCTGACGTAGTTTGAGGGGCTGCATTTGTTTGATGGGCTGCCTTAGATTGACTGCTGCATTAGTTTGAGGGGCTGCCTGAGTTTGAGGGGCTGCCTTAGTTTGAGCGGCTGCATTAGTTTGAGGAGCTGCCTTTGGTTGAGGCGCTCCCTTAGTTTGTCGGGCTGCCTTACTTTAAGGGGCAGCGTCAGTTTGAGAGTCTGCCTTAGTTTGAGGGGTTGCCTTAGTTTAAGGGGCTGCCTTTGATTGAGTGGCTGCATTGGTTTGAGAGTCTGCCTTTGATTGAGTGGGTACATTAGTTTGAGGGCCTGCCTTAGATTGAGGGGCTGCATTAGTTTGAGGGGCTGCATTAGTTTGAGAGGCTGCCTTAGTTTGAGGGGCTGCCGTAGATAGAGTTCTGCATTAGTTTGAGGGGCTGCATTAGTTTAAGGGGCTGCCTAAGTTTGAGGGGCTGCCTTCGTTTGAGAGTCTGCCATAGTTTGAGGGGCTGCCTTAATTTGAGCGGCTGCCTTAGTTTGAGGGGCTGCTTTAGTTTGAGCGACTGTCTTAGTTTGAGGGGCTGCCTTAGTTTGAGCGGCTACCTTAGATTGAGAGGCTGCCTGAGTTTGAGGGGCTGCTTTAGACTGAGGGGCTGCATTAGTTTGAGCGGCTGTCTCAGTTTGAGGGGCTGCCTTAGTTTGAGCGGCTGCCTGAGTTTGAGGGGCTGCCTTAGTTTGAGCGGCTGCCTTAGTTTGAGGGGCTGCCTTAGTTTGAGCGGCTGCCTTGGTTTGAGGGGCTGCATTAGTTTGAGGGGCTGTCTTAGATTAAGGGGCTGCCTTAGATTGAGGGGCTGCATTAGTTTGAGAGTCTGCCTTAGTTTGAGGGGATGCCTTAGTTTGAGCGTTTGGATTTGTTTGAGGGGCTGCCTTAGATTGAGTGGCTGCATTAGTTTGAGAGTCTGCCTCAGTTTGAGAGGGATGCCTTAGTTTGATGGGTTGGCTTAGTTAGAGGGGCTGCCTTAGTTTGAGGGGCTGCCTTTGGTTGAGGCGCTCCCTTATTTTGAGGGGCTGCCTTACTTTAAGGGGCTGCATTAGTTTGAGAGTCTGCCTTAGTTTGAGGGGCTGCCTTAGTTTGAGTGGTTGGCAGAGTTTGAGGGTCTGGCTTTGATTGAGTGGCTGCATTTGTTTGAGAGCTTGCCTTTGATTGAGTGGCTGCATTAGTTTGAGGGGCTGCATTAGATTGAGGGTCTGCATTTGTTTGAGGGGCTGCATTATTTTGAGGAGCTGCCTTAGTTTGAGGGGCTGCCTTAGTTTGAGGGGCAGCCTTAGTCTGAGGGGTTGGCTTAGTTTGAGGCGCTGCCTTAGATTGAGTGGCTGCATTACTTTGATAGTCTGCCTCAGTTTGAGGGGATTCCTTAGTTTGAGGGGTTGGCTTAGTTAGAGGGCCTGCCTTAGTTTGAGGGGCTGCCTTAGTTTGTGCGGCTGCCTTTGTTTGAGGGGCTGCCTTAGTTTGAGGGGCTGCCTTAGTTTGAGCGGCTGCCTTGGTTTGAGGGTCTGCATTAGTTTGAGGGGCTGTCTTAGATTAAGGGGCTGCCTTAGATTGAGGGGCTGCATTAGTTTGAGAGTCTGCCTTAGTTTGAGGGGATGCCTTAGTTTGAGCGTTTGGATTTGTTTGAGGGGCTGCCTTAGATTGAGTGGCTGCATTAGTTTGAGAGTCTGCCTCAGTTTGAGGGGATGCCTTAGTTTGATGGGTTGGCTTAGTTAGAGGGGCTGCCTTAGTTTGAGGGGCTGCCTTTGGTTGAGGCGCTCCCTTATTTTGAGGGGCTGCCTTACTTTAAGGGGCTGCATTAGTTTGAGAGTCTGCCTTAGTTTGAGGGGCTGCCTTAGTTTGAGTGGTTGGCAGAGTTTGAGGGTCTGGCTTTGATTGAGTGGCTGCATTTGTTTGAGAGCTTGCCTTTGATTGAGTGGCTGCATTAGTTTGAGGGGCTGCATTAGATTGAGGGTCTGCATTTGTTTGAGGGGCTGCATTATTTTGAGGGGCTGCATTATTTTGAGGAGCTGCCTTAGTTTGAGGGGCTGCCTTAGTTTGAGGGGCTGCCTTAGTCTGAGGGGTTGGCTTAGTTTGAGGCGCTGCCTTAGATTGAGTGGCTGCATTACTTTGATAGTCTGCCTCAGTTTGAGGGGATTCCTTAGTTTGAGGGGTTGGCTTAGTTAGAGGGCCTGCCTTAGTTTGAGGGGCTGCCTTAGTTTGTGCGGCTGCCTTTGTTTGAGGGGCTGCCTTAGTTTGAGCGGCTGCCTTGGTTTGAGGGGCTGCATTAGTTTGAGGGGCTGTCTTACTTTGAGGGGCTCTTAGTTTGAGCGGCTGCCTGAATTTGAGAGGCTGCCTGAGATTGAGCGGCTGCCTTAGTTTGAGCGGCTGCCTTAGTTTGAGAGTCTGCATTAGTTTGAGCGGCTGCCTTAGTTTGAGGGGCTGCCTTAGTTTGAGAGTCTGCATTAGTTTGAGCGGCTGCCTTAGTTTGAGATCTGCCTTACTTTTAGAGGCTGCCTTAGTTTGAGGAACTGCCTTAATTTGAGCGGCTGCATTAGTTTGAGGGGCTGCCTTTGGTTGAGGGGCTGCATTAGATTGAGGGGCTGCATTAGATTGAGGGTCTGCATTAGTTTGAGGGGCTGCATTATTTTGAGGGGCTGCCTTAGTTTGAGGGGCTGCCTTAGTTTGAGGGGTTGGCTTAGTTTGAGGGGCTGCCTTAGATTGAGTGGCTGCATTAGTTTGAATGTCTGCCTTAGTTTGAGGGGATGCCTTCGTTTGAGGGGTTGGCTTAGTTCGAGGGGCTGCCTTAGTTTGAGGGGCTGCATTAGTTTGAGGGGTTGCATTAGAATAAGGGGCTGCCTTAGATTGAGGGGCTGCATTAGTTTGAGTGAGTGCCTTAGTTTGAGAGGCTGCCTTACTTTGAGTGGCTGCCTTAGATTGAGCGGCTGCCTTAGTTTGAGAGTCTGCCTTAGTTTGAGCGGATGCCTTAGTTTGAGGGTCTGCCTTACTTTTAGAGGCTGTCTTAGTTTGAGGGGCTGCCTTAGTTTGAGCGGCTGCATTAGTTTGAGGGGCTGCTTTTAGTTGAGGCGCTCCCTTAGTTTGAGGGTCTGCCTTAGTTTGAGAGTCTGCCTTAGTTTGAGCGGCTGCCTTAGTTTGAGGGGCTGCCTTAGTTTGAGCGGCTGCCTCAGATTGAGAGGCTGCATTAGTTTGAGCGGCTGCCTGAGTTTGAGGGGCTGCCTGAGTTTGAGGGGCTGCCTGAGTTTGAGCGGCTGCCTCGATTTGAGGGGCTGCCTTAGTTTGAGCGGCTGCCTTGGTTTGAGAGACTGCATTAGTTTGAGGGGTTGGCTTTGTTTGATGGGCTGCCTTAGATTGAGTGGCTGCATTAGTTTGAGAGCCTGCCTTAATATGAGGGGATGCCTTATTCTGATGGGTTGGCTTAGTTAGACGGGCTGCCTTAGTTTGAGGGGCTGCCTTTGGTTGAGGCGCTCCCTGAGTTTGAGAGTCGGCCTTAGTTTGAGCGGCTGCCTGAGTTTGAGGGGTTGCCTTAGTTTGAGAGTCTGCCTTAGTTTGAGGGGCTGCCTTAGTTTGACAGGCTGTCTTAGTTTCAGCGGCTGCCTTAGTTTGAGAGGCTGCCTGAGTTTGAGGGGCTGCCTTAGTTTGAGGGGCTGCATTAGTTTGAGAGGCTGCCTGAGTTTGAGAGTCTGCCTGAGTTTGAGAGTCTGCCTTCGTTTGAGCGGCTGCCTGAGTTTGAGGGGTTGCCTTAGTTTGAGAGTCTGCCTTAGTTTGAGCGGCTGCCTTAGTTTGACAGGCTGCCTTAGTTTCAACGGCTGCCTTAGTTTGAGAGGCTGCCTGAGTTTGAGGGGCTGCCTCAGTTTGAGCGGCTGCATTAGTTTGAGGGGATGCCTTTGGTTGAGCCGCTCCCTTAGTTTGTAGGGCTGCCTTACTTTAAGGGGCAGCGTCAGTTTGAGAGTCTGCCTTAGTTTGCAGGGCTGCCTTAGTTTGTGGGGTTGGCTTAGTTTGAGGGGCTGCCTTTGATTGAGTGGCTGCATTAATTTGAGAGTCTGCCTTTGATTGAGTGGCTGCCTTAGTTTGAGGGGCTGCCTTTGATTGAGGGGCTGCATTAGTTTGAGGGGCTGCATTAGTTTGAGTGGCTGCCTTAGTTGGAGGGGCTGCCTTAGATTGAGCGGCTGACTTAGTTTGAGAGGCTGCCTGAGTTTGAGAGTCTGCCTTAGTTTGAGGGGTTGTCTTAGATTAAGGGGCTGCCTTAGACTGAGGGGCTGCATTAGTTTGAGGGGCTGCCTTAGATTGAGCGGCTGACTTAGTTTGAGAGGCTGCCTGAGTTTGAGAGTCTGCCTTAGTTTGAGCGGCTGCCTTAGTTTGAGGGGTTGCCTTAGATTGAGAGTCTGCCTTAGTTTGAGCGGCTGCCTTAGTTTGACAGGCTGCCTTAGTTTCAACGGCTGCCTTAGTTTGAGGGGCTGCCTTAATTTGAGCGGCTGCATTAGTTTGAGGGGCTGCCTTTGGTTGAGGCGCTCCCTTAGTTTGTAGGGCTGCCTTACTTGAAGGGGCAGCGTCAGTTTGAGAGTCTGCCTTAGTTTGAGGGGCTGCCTTATTTTGTGGGGTTGGCTTAGTTTGAGGTGCTGCCTTTGATTGAGTGGCTGCATTAGTTTGAGAGTCTGCCTTTGATTGAGTGGCTGCCTTAGTTTGAGGGGCTGCCTTTGATTGAGGGGCTGCATTAGTTTGAGGGGCTGCATTAGTTTGAGTGGGTACATTAGTGAGAGGGGCTGCCTCAGATTGAGGGGCTGCCTTAGATTGAGGGGCTGCATTAGTTTGAGGGGCTGCATTAGTTTGAGGGGCCGCATTAGTTTGAGGGGCTGCCTTAGTTTGATGGGCTGCCTTAGATATAGTTCTGCATTAGTTTGAGGGGCTGCCTTAATTTGAGCGGCTGCCTTCGTTTGAGGGGCTGCATTAGTTTGAGCGACTGTGTTAGTTTGAGGGGCTGCTTTAGTTTGAGCGGCTGCCTTAGATTGAGAGGCTGCCTGAGTTTGAGGGGCTGCTTTAGACTGAGGGGCTGCATTAGTTTGAGCGGCTTTCTCAGTTTGAGGGGCTGCCTTAGTTTGAGCGGCTGCCTTAGTTTGAGCGGCTGCCTTAGTTTGAGCGGCTGCCTTGGTTTGAGAGGCTGCATTAGTTTGAGGGGCTGTCTTAGATTAAGGGGCTGCCTCAGATTGAGGGGCTGCATTAGTTTGAGAGTCTGCCTTAGTTTGAGGGGATGCCTTAGTTTGCGGGGTTGGTTTTGTTTGATGGGCTGCCTTAGATTGACTGGCTGCATTAGTTTGAGAGTCTGCCTTAATATGAGGGGATGCCTTAGTTTGATGGGTTGGCTTAGTTAGAGGGGCTGCCTTAGTTTGAGGGGCTGCCTTTGGTTGAGGTGCTCCCTTAGTTTGAGGGGCTGCCTTACTTTAAGGGGCTGCATTTGTTTGAGAGTCTGCCTTAGTTTGAGGGGCTGCCTTAGTTTGAGTGGTTGGCTGAGTTTGAGGGGCTGCCTTTGATTGAGTGGCTGCATTAGTTTGAGAGCTTGCCTTTGATTGAGTGGCTGCATTAGTTTGAGGGGCTGCATCAGATTGAGGGTTTGCATTTGTTTGAGGGGCTGCATTATTTTGAGGGGCTGCCTTAGTTTGTGGGGCTGTCTTAGTTTGAGGGGTTGGCTTAGTTTGAGGGGCTGCCTTAGATTGAGTGGCTGCATTAGTTTGAGAGTCTGCCTTAGTTTGAGGGGATGCATTAGTTTGAGGGGCTGCATTAGATTGAGGGTCTGAATTAGTTTGAGGGGCTGCATTATTTTGAGGGGCTGCCTTAGTTTGAGGGGCTGCCTTAGTTTGAGGGGCAGGCTTAGTTTGAGGGGCTGCATTAGTTTGAGAGTCTGCCTTAGTTTGAGGGGATGCCTTCGTTTGAGGGGTTGGCTTAGTTAGAGGGGCTGACGTAGTTTGAGGGGCTGCGTTTGTTTGATGGGCTGCCTCAGATTGAGGGCTGCATTAGTTTGAGTGGCTGCCTTAGTTTGAGGGGCTGCATTAGTTTGAGAGTCAGCCTCTGATTGAGTGGCTGCATTAGTTTGAGGGGCTGACTTAGTTTGAGGGGCTGACGTAGTTTGAGGGGCTGCGTTTGTTTGATGGGCTGCCTCAGATTGAGGGCTGCATTAGTTTGAGGGGCTGCCTTAGTTTGAGGGGCTGCCTTAGTTTGATGGGATGCTTTATTTTGAGCGGCTGCCTTAGTTGAGGGGCTGCCTCAGATTGAGGGGCTGCATTAGTTTGAGCGGCTGCCTTAGCTTGAGGAGCTGCCTTAGTTTGAGGGGCTGCCTTAGATTGAGCGGCTGACTTAGTTTGAGAGGCTGCCTTAGTTTGAGAGTCTGCCTTAGCTTGAGGGGCTGCCTTTGATTGAGTGGCTGCATTAGTTTGAGAGTCTGCCTTAGTTTGAGGGGCTGCCTTAGTTTGAGTGGTTGGCAGAGTTTGAGGGTCTGGCTTTGATTGAGTGGCTGCATTTGTTTGAGAGCTTGCCTTTGATTGAGTGGCTGCATTAGTTTGAGGGGCTGCATTAGATTGAGGGTCTGCATTTGTTTGAGGGGCTGCATTATTTTGAGGAGCTGCCTTAGTTTGAGGGGCTGCCTTAGTTTGAGGGGCTGCCTTAGTCTGAGGGGTTGGCTTAGGTTGAGGCGCTGCCTTAGATTGAGTGGCTGCATTACTTTGATAGTCTGCCTCAGTTTGAGGGGATTCCTTAGTTTGAGGGGTTGGCTTAGTTAGAGGGCCTGCCTTAGTTTGAGGGGCTGCCTTAGTTTGTGCGGCTGCCTTTGTTTGAGGGGCTGCCTTAGTTTGAGCGGCTGCCTTGGTTTGAGGGGCTGCATTAGTTTGAGGGGCTGTCTTACTTTGAGGGGCTCTTAGTTTGAGCGGCTGCCTGAATTTGAGAGGCTGCCTGAGATTGAGCGGCTGCCTTAGTTTGAGCGGCTGCCTTAGTTTGAGAGTCTGCATTAGTTTGAGCGGCTGCCTTAGTTTGAGGGGCTGCCTTAGTTTGAGAGTCTGCATTAGTTTGAGCGGCTGCCTTAGTTTGAGATCTGCCTTACTTTTAGAGGCTGCCTTAGTTTGAGGAACTGCCTTAATTTGAGCGGCTGCATTAGTTTGAGGGGCTGCCTTTGGTTGAGGGGCTGCATTAGATTGAGGGGCTGCATTAGATTGAGGGTCTGCATTAGTTTGAGGGGCTGCATTATTTTGAGGGGCTGCCTTAGTTTGAGGGGCTGCCTTAGTTTGAGGGGTTGGCTTAGTTTGAGGGGCTGCCTTAGATTGAGTGGCTGCATTAGTTTGAATGTCTGCCTTAGTTTGAGGGGATGCCTTCGTTTGAGGGGTTGGCTTAGTTCGAGGGGCTGCCTTAGTTTGAGGGGCTGCATTAGTTTGAGGGGTTGCATTAGAATAAGGGGCTGCCTTAGATTGAGGGGCTGCATTAGTTTGAGTGAGTGCCTTAGTTTGAGAGGCTGCCTTACTTTGAGTGGCTGCCTTAGATTGAGCGGCTGCCTTAGTTTGAGAGTCTGCCTTAGTTTGAGCGGATGCCTTAGTTTGAGGGTCTGCCTTACTTTTAGAGGCTGTCTTAGTTTGAGGGGCTGCCTTAGTTTGAGCGGCTGCATTAGTTTGAGGGGCTGCTTTTAGTTGAGGCGCTCCCTGAGTTTGAGGGTCTGCCTTAGTTTGAGAGTCTGCCTTAGTTTGAGCGGCTGCCTTAGTTTGAGGGGCTGCCTTAGTTTGAGCGGCTGCCTCAGATTGAGAGGCTGCATTAGTTTGAGCGGCTGCCTGAGTTTGAGGGGCTGCCTGAGTTTGAGGGGCTGCCTGAGTTTGAGCGGCTGCCTCGATTTGAGGGGCTGCCTTAGTTTGAGCGGCTGCCTTGGTTTGAGAGACTGCATTAGTTTGAGGGGTTGGCTTTGTTTGATGGGCTGCCTTAGATTGAGTGGCTGCATTAGTTTGAGAGCCTGCCTTAATATGAGGGGATGCCTTATTCTGATGGGTTGGCTTAGTTAGACGGGCTGCCTTAGTTTGAGGGGCTGCCTTTGGTTGAGGCGCTCCCTGAGTTTGAGAGTCGGCCTTAGTTTGAGCGGCTGCCTGAGTTTGAGGGGTTGCCTTAGTTTGAGAGTCTGCCTTAGTTTGAGGGGCTGCCTTAGTTTGACAGGCTGTCTTAGTTTCAGCGGCTGCCTTAGTTTGAGAGGCTGCCTGAGTTTGAGGGGCTGCCTTAGTTTGAGGGGCTGCATTAGTTTGAGAGGCTGCCTGAGTTTGAGAGTCTGCCTGAGTTTGAGAGTCTGCCTTCGTTTGAGCGGCTGCCTGAGTTTGAGGGGTTGCCTTAGTTTGAGAGTCTGCCTTAGTTTGAGCGGCTGCCTTAGTTTGACAGGCTGCCTTAGTTTCAACGGCTGCCTTAGTTTGAGAGGCTGCCTGAGTTTGAGGGGCTGCCTCAGTTTGAGCGGCTGCCTGAGTTTGAGGGGTTGCCTTAGTTTGAGAGTCTGCCTTAGTTTGAGCGGCTGCCTTAGTTTGACAGGCTGCCTTAGTTTCAACGGCTGCATTAGTTTGAGAGTCTGCCTTAATATGAGGGGATGCCTTAGTTTGATGGGTTGGCTTAGTTAGAGGGGCTGCCTTAGTTTGAGGGGCTGCCTTTGGTTGAGGTGCTCCCTTAGTTTGAGGGGCTGCCTTACTTTAAGGGGCTGCATTTGTTTGAGAGTCTGCCTTAGTTTGAGGGGCTGCCTTAGTTTGAGTGGTTGGCTGAGTTTGAGGGGCTGCCTTTGATTGAGTGGCTGCATTAGTTTGAGAGCTTGCCATTGATTGAGTGGCTGCATTAGTTTGAGGGGCTGCATCAGATTGAGGGTTTGCATTTGTTTGAGGGGCTGCATTATTTTGAGGGGCTGCCTTAGTTTGTGGGGCTGTCTTAGTTTGAGGGGTTGGCTTAGTTTGAGGGGCTGCCTTAGATTGAGTGGCTGCATTAGTTTGAGAGTCTGCCTTAGTTTGAGGGGATGCATTAGTTTGAGGGGCTGCATTAGATTGAGGGTCTGAATTAGTTTCAGGGGCTGCATTATTTTGAGGGGCTGCCTTAGTTTGAGGGGCTGCCTTAGTTTGAGGGGCAGGCTTAGTTTGAGGGGCTGCATTAGTTTGAGAGACTGCCTTAGTTTGAGGGGATGCCTTCGTTTGAGGGGTTGGCTTAGTTAGAGGGGCTGACGTAGTTTGAGGGGCTGCGTTTGTTTGATGGGCTGCCTCAGATTGAGGGCTGCATTAGTTTGAGTGGCTGCCTTAGTTTGAGGGGCTGCATTAGTTTGAGAGTCAGCCTCTGATTGAGTGGCTGCATTAGTTTGAGGGGCTGACTTACTTTGAGGGGCTGACGTAGTTTGAGGGGCTGCGTTTGTTTGATGGGCTGCCTCAGATTGAGGGCTGCATTAGTTTGAGGGGCTGCCTTAGTTTGAGGGGCTGCCTTAGTTTGAGGGGCTGCCTTAGTTTGATGGGATGCTTTATTTTGAGCGGCTGCCTTAGTTGAGGGGCTGCCTCAGATTGAGGGGCTGCATTAGTTTGAGCGGCTGCCTTAGCTTGAGGAGCTGCCTTAGTTTGAGGGGCTGCCTTAGATTGAGCGGCTGACTTAGTTTGAGAGGCTGCCTTAGTTTGAGAGTCTGCCTTAGCTTGAGGGGCTGCCTTTGATTGAGTGGCTGCATTAGTTTGAGAGTCTGCCTTTGATTGAGGGGCTGCATTAGTTTGAGGGGCTGCCTTAGATTGAGGGGCTGCATTAGTTTGAGGGGCTGCATTAGTTTGAGTGGGTACATTAGTTTGAGGGGCTGCCTTAGATTGAGGGGCTGCATTAGTTTGAGGGGCTGCATTAGTTTGAGGGGCTGCATTAGTTTGAGGGGCTGCCTCAGATTGAGGGGCTGCCTCAGCTAGAGTTCTGCATTCGTTTGAGGGGCTGCATTAGTTTAAGGGGCAGCCTTAGTTTGAGAGGCTGCCTAAGTTTGAGGGGCTGCCTTCGTTTGAGAGTATGCCATAGTTTGAGGGGCTGCCTTAAATTGAGCGGCTGCCTTAGTTTGAGGGGGTGCATTAGTTTGAGCGACTGTCTTAGTTTGAGGGGCTGCCTTAGTTTGAGCGGCTGCCTTAGATTGAGAGGCTGCCTTAGTTTGAGTGGCTGCTTTAGACTGAGGGGCTGCATTCGTTTGAGCGGCTGCCTCAGTTTGAGGGGCTGCCTTAGTTTGAGCGGCTGCCTGAGTTTGAGGGGCTGCCTTAGTTTGAGCGGCTGCCTTAGTTTGAGGGTCTGCATTAGTTTGAGGGGCTGCATTATTTTGAGGGGCTGCCTTAGTTTGAGTGGCTGACTTAGTTTGAGGGGCTGGCTTAGTTTGAGGGGCTGCCCTAGATTAAGTGTCTGAATTAGTTTGAGAGTCTGCCTTAGTTTGAGGGGATGCCTTCGTTTGAGGGGTTGGCTTACTTAGAGGGGCTGCGTTAGTTTGAGGGGCTGCATTAGTTTGAGGGGTTGCATTAGAATGAGGGGCTGCCTTAGATTGAGGGGCTGCATTACTTTGAGGGAGTGCCTTAGTTTGAGAGGCTGCCTTACTTTGAGGGGCTGCCTCAGTTTGAGCGGCTGCCTTAATTTGAAAGGCTGCCTTAGTTTGAGCGGCTGCCTTAGTTTGAGCGGCTGCCTTAGTTTGAGAGTCTGCATTAGTTTGAGCGGCTGCCTTAGTTTGAGGGGCTGCCTTAGTTTGAGAGTCTGCCTTAGTTTGAGCGGCTGCCTTAGTTGGAGGGTCTGCCTTACTTTTAGAGGATGCCTTAGTTTGAGGGGCTGCCTTAATTTGAGCGGCTGCATTAGTTTGAGGGCCTGCTTTTAGTTGAGGCGCTCCCTTAGTTTGAGGGTCTGCCTTAGTTTGAGAGTCTGCCTCAGTTTGAGCGGCTGCCTTAGTTTGAGGGTCTGCCTTACTTTTAGAGGCTGCCTTAGTTTGAGGGGCTGCCTTAATTTGAGCGGCTGCATTAGTTTGAGGGGCTGCCTTTGGTTGAGGCGCTCCCTTAGTTTGAGGGTCTGACTTACTTTGACAGGCTGCCTTAGTTTGAGCGGCTGCGTTAGTTTGAGTGACTGCCTGGGTTTGAGGGACTGCCTTAGTTTGAGCGGCTGCATTAGTTTGAGACTCATCCTTTGATTGAGTGGCTGCATTAGTTTGAGGGGCTGACTTAGTTTGAGGGGCTGACGTAGTTTGAGAGGCTGCGTTTGTTTGATGGGCTGCCTCAGATTGAGGGCTGCATTAGTTTGAGGGGCTGCCTTAGTTTGAGGGGCTGCCTTAGTTTGAGGGGCTGCCTTAGTTTGATGGGATGCTTTATTTTGAGCGGCTGCCTTAGTTGAGGGGCTGCCTCAGATTGAGGGGCTGCATTAGTTTGAGCGGCTGCCTTAGCTTGAGGGGCTGCCTTAGTTTGAGGGGCTGCCTTAGATTGAGCGGCTGACTTAGTTTGAGAGGCTGCCTTAGTTTGAGAGTCTGCCTTAGTTTGAGGGGCTGCCTTTGATTGAGTGGCTGCATTAGTTTGAGAGTCTGCCTTTGATTGAGGGGCTGCATTAGTTTGAGGGGCTGACGTAGATTGAGGGGCTGCATTAGTTTGAGGGGCTGCATTAGTTTGAGGGGGTGCATTAGTTTGAGGGGCTGCCTTTGATTGAGGGGCTGCATTAGTTTGAGGGGCTGCATTAGTTTGAGTGGGTACATTAGTTTGAGGGGCTGCCTTAGATTGAGGGGCTGCATTAGTTTGAGGGGATGCATTAGTTTGAGGGGCTGCATTAGTTTGAGGGGCTGCCTCAGTTTGAGGGGCTGCCTCAGCTAGAGTTCTGCATTCGTTTGAGGGGCTGCATTAGTTTAAGGGGCAGCCTTAGTTTGAGAGGCTGCCTAAGTTTGAGGGGCTGCCTTCGTTTTGGAGTCTGCCATAGTTTGAGGGGCTGCCTTAAATTGAGCGGCTGCCTTAGTTTGAGGGGGTGCATTAGTTTGAGCGACTGTCTTAGTTTGAGGGGCTGCCTTAGTTTGAGCGGCTGCCTTAGATTGAGAGACTGCCTGAGTTTGAGTGGCTGCTTTAGACTGAGGGGCTGCATTCGTTTGAGCGGCTGCCTTAGTTTGAGGGGCTGCCTTAGTTTGAGCGTCTGCCTTGGTTTGAGGGGCTGCATTAGTTTGAGGGGCTGTCTTAGATTAAGGGGCTGCCTTAGATTCAGGGGCTGCATTAGTTTGAGAGTCTGCCTTAGTTTGAGGGGATGCCTTAGTTTGAGGGGTTGGCTTTGTTTGATGGGCTGCCTTAGATTGAGTGGCTGCATTAGTTTGAGAGTCTGCCTTGGTATGAGGGGATGCCTTAGTTTGATGGGTTGGCTTAGTGAGAGGGGCTGCCTTAGTTTGAGGATCTGCCTTTGGTTGAGGCGCTCCCTTAGTTTGAGGGGCTGCCTTACTTTAAGGGGCTGCATTAGTTTGAGAGTCTGCCTTAGTTTGAGGGGCTGCCTTAGTTTGAGTGGTTGGCTGAGTTTGAGGGGCTGCCTTTGATTGAGTGGCTGCATTAGTTTGAGAGCTTGCCTTTGATTGACTGGCTGCATTAGTTTGAGGGGCTGCATTAGATTGAGGGTCTGCATTTGTTTGAGGGGCTGCATTAGTTTGAGCGGCTGCCTTAGTTTGAGGGTCTGCCTTACTTTTAGAGGCTGCCTTAGTTTGAGGGGCTGCCTTAATTTGAGCGGCTGCATTAGTTTGAGGGGCTGCTTTTAGTTGAGGCGCTCCCTTAGTTTGAGGGTCTGCCTTAGTTTGAGAGTCTGCATTAGTTTGAGCGGCTGCCTTAGTTTGAGGGTCTGCCTTACTTTTATCGGCTGCCTTAGTTTGAGGGGCTGCCTTAATTTGAGCGGCTGCATTAGTTTGAGGGGCTGCCTTTGGTTGAGGCGCTCCCTTAGTTTGAGGGTCTGCCTTACTTTAACAGGCTGCCTTAGTTTGAGCGTCTGCCTTTGATTGAGTGGCTGCATTAGTTTGAGGGGCTGACTTAGTTTCAGGGGCTGACGTAGTTTGAGGGGCTACCTTAGTTTGAGCGGCTGCATTAGTTTGAGAGTCTGCCTTTGATTGAGTGGCTGCATTAGTTTGAGGGGCTGACTTAGTTTGAGGGGCTGACGTAGTTTGTGGGGCTGCATTTGTTTGATGGGCTGCCTTAGATTGACGGCTGCATTAGTTTGAGGGGCTGCCTGAGTTTGAGGGGCTGCCTTAGTTTGAGCGGCTGCATTAGTTTGAGGAGCTGCCTTTGGTTGAGGCGCTCCCTTAGTTTGTCGGGCTGCCTTACTTTAAGGGGCTGCCTTTGATTGAGTGGCTGCATTGGTTTGAGAGTCTGCCTTTGATTGAGTGGGTACATTAGTTTGAGGGCCTGCCTTAGATTGAGGGGCTGCATTAGTTTGAGGGGCTGCATTAGTTTGAGCGGCTGCCTTAGTTTGAGGGGCTACCTTAGATAGAGTTCTGCATTCGTTTGAGAGTCTGCCATAGTTTGAGGGGCTGCCTTAATTTGAGCGGCTGCCTTAGTTTGAGGGGCTGCTTTAATTTGAGCGACTGTCTTAGTTTGAGGGGCTGCCTTAGTTTGAGCGGCTACCTTAGATTGAGAGGCTGCCTGAGTTTGAGGGGCTGCTTTAGACTGAGGGGCTGCATTAGTTTGAGCGGCTGTCTCAGTTTGAGGGGCTGCCTTAGTTTGAGCGGCTGCCTGAGTTTGAGGGGCTGCCTTAGTTTGAGCGGCTGCCTTAGTTTGAGGGGCTGCCTTAGTTTGAGGGGCTGCCTTGGTTTGAGGGGCTGCATTAGTTTGAGGGGCTGTCTTAGATTAAGGGGCTGCCTTAGATTGAGGGGCTGCCTTAGATTGAGGGGCTGCATTAGTTTGAGAGTCTGCCTTAGTTTGAGGGGATGCCTTAGTTTGAGCGTTTGGATTTGTTTGAGGGGCTGCCTTAGATTGAGTGGCTGCATTAGTTTGAGAGTCTGCCTCAGTTTGAGGGGATGCCTTAGTTTGATGGGTTGGCTTAGTTAGAG